>NC_081553.1:183963283-184240783 GCF_963082655.1 Stomoxys calcitrans
AGCGAAATCGGTTAAAAATTACAGCTTTTATTGGCTTCAGACCCTTAATCGGGAGATCGGTCTATATGGCAGCTATATATAAATATAGTCCCATCTAAACCATATTTGGGCCAGATGTCGGAAAGCATATAACTGCTCACTGTTTCAAATTTCAGCGAAATCGGTTAATAAATAAAGCTTTTATTGTCTTCAGACCCTTAATCGGGAGATCGGTCTATATGACAGCTATATCTAAATATAGTCCGATCTGTACCATATTTGGGTCGGATGTTGGGAGACTTAGAACTGCGCACTACTCCAAATTTCAGCAAAATCGGATAAAAATTACAGCTTTTATGGCCTTCAGACCCTTTATCGGGAGATCGGTCTATATGACAGCTATATCTAAATATAGTCCGATCTGAACCATATTTAAGTCCTATGTTGGGAGGCATAAAACAACTCACTGTTTGAAATTCCAGCAAAATCGGATAAAAAATAATGCTTTAATGGGCTTCAGACCCTTAATCGGGAGATCGGTCTATGTGGCAGCTATATCTAAAAATAGTCCGATCTAAACCATATCAAGGTCAGATGTCGGGAAGCACAAAACTACTCTTTGTACCGAATTTCAGCGAAATCGGTTAAAAAATATGGCTTTTATGGGCTTCAGACCCTTAATCGGGAGATCGGTCTATATGGCAGCTATACCTTAATATAGTCCCATCTAAACCATATTTGGTTCAGATGTCGGGTAGCATAAAAATACTCACTGTACCATATTTCAGCGAAATCGGTTAAAAAATAAAGCTTTTATTGTCTTCAGACCCTTAATCGGGAGATCGGTCTATATGGCAGCTATACCTAAATATAGTCCGATTTTATCCATATTTAGGCCAGATATCAGTAGGCTTAAGATAACCCTCTGTTTCAAATTTCAGCGAAATCGGTTAAAAAATAAAGCTTTTATTGACATCAGACCCTTAATCGGGAGATCGGTCTATATGGCAGCTACATATAAATATAGTCCCATCTAAACCATATTTGGGTCAGATGTCGGAAAGACTAGAACTACTCACTGTACCAAATTTCAACGAAATCGGTTAAAAAATAAAGCTTTTATGGGCTTTAGACCCTTAATCGGGAGATGGGTCTGTATAGCAGCTATACCTAAATATAGTCCGATTAGATCTATATTTAGGTCAGATATCAGGAGGCTTAAGATAACTCTCTGTTTCAAATTTCAGCGAAATCGGTTAAAAAATAAATCTTTTATGGGCTTCAGACCCTTAAACGGGAGATCGGTCTATATGGCAGCTATATATAAATATAGTCCCATCTAAACCATATTTGGGTCAGATGTCGGGAAGCCTAAAACTGCTCTCTGTACTGAATTTCAGGGAAATCGGTTAAAAAATAAAGCTTTTATTGGATTCAGACCCTTAATCGGGAGATCGGTCTATATGGCAGCTATACCTAAATATAGTCCGATTTGATCCATATTTAGGTCAGATATCAGTAGGCTTAATATAACCCTCTGTTTCAAATTTCAGCGAAATCGGATAAAAAAATAAAGATTTTATGGGCTTCGGACCCTTAATCGGGAGATCGGTCTATATGGCAGCTATACCTAAATATAGTCCGATTTGATCCATATTTAGGTCCTATTTTGGGAGGTATAAAACTACTCTCTATTTGAAATTTCAGCGAAATCGGCTAAAAAATAAAGCTTTTATGGGCTTTAGACCCTTAATCGGGAGATCGATCTATATGGCAGCTATATATAAATATAGTCCCATCTAAACCATATTTGGGTCAGATGTCGGGAAGCCTAAAACTACTCTCTGTACCGAATTTCAGCGAAATCGGTTAAAAAATAAAGCTTTTATTGGCTTCAGACCCTTAATCGGGAGATCGGTCTATATGGCAGCTATATCCAAATCTGGACCGATTTGGGCCAAGTTGCAGAAAAATTTAGAAGAGCCTAACACAACGCACTGTCCCAAATTTCAGCGATATCAGACAATAAATGTGCCTTTTATGGCCCCAAAACCTAAAACCGAGAGATCGGTCTATATGGCAGCTATTTCCAAATATGGACCGATCTAGGTTAAATTCACAAGATGATGATTTGGATGGACTCGGCGATAACAGCCCAAAAGGTATTGCTTAGACAGCATGTGGTTATGTCTACGCACTGGTAGGATCTTTGTCTCCTGATGGAGGTGGTCCACATGAGAACTGAGCAGACAGCCCGTCGCAGTTCGGAGGGCGGCATTCTAACAGATCTGAATTCCACTGCGTGTCAAAAGTTGACGAGACCACACTGGCGCTGCATAACTTACCACAGAGTGGCCAATTGCTTTGTACGTGGCCAACAAGAGGTTCTTTGTCTGCACCCCAAGTGCTGCCAGCAAGTGACTTGAGGACCTTGTTTCTACTTTTGATTTGCTGTGGCATGTGGGGAGAATGTGTGTAAGAGCTGTCAAATGTGACGCCAAGTATTTTGGGACACTTGATGGTCGGAATCATTTCTCCATCGACCATCACAGTCAGCTCAGTATTCACCTCTCGCGTATTTGTGGTGAACAATGTGGCTGATGATTTGGTGGTGGTGGAAAGCTTCAGATTTCTTGCAGCGAAATATGAGGCAAGTTCGTTCAACCTATCCCAGATGTCATCAATAGGTGGGGGGCCTGATGCCATCATCGTCCGCATTTGATACGATCTCTATGCCGTTTGGAGGGGGTGGAATGGAGGATAGGTAGAGGTTAAACAGTGCCGGAGATATCACACCACCTTGGGGAACTCCCTGTTTCATTCTACGGTACTTCGACTTCTTATCCCTAAACTCCACAAATGACTGGCGACCACGCAAATAATTCGCGACCCAGCGTTTCAGGCCTGCCTGGAGGGACGTGTTGGCGATGTCCTCAAATATTTTGGCAAGGCTGTCGAACGCCTTCGATAGGTCCAGTTCCACGAGAACCGTGCTATCACATGGCCTGGGCTGATTGAAGCCTTGTTAAATGTGTGCGGTGATGGCAATTCTTGTGCTGTGCAGTCTTCGAAATCCATGGAAATTCTCCTACGCGGCTCGGGAGGAGTAATGCCTCAAGCGTCTTTGCCACTGGTGAGAGAAGGGAGATCGGTCTGTACGACTCCCCCAACTCGGATCCTTCCCTGGCTTCAGCAGCGCGAGCACTCTGCCCATTTTCCAGACATCGGGAACTATAAGAGTGTTCGAAGACAGTTTGAGGACAGTGGTAAGGTATTCAACGCCAGGTGAATTCAGATTCTTCAACATCAATGTAGAGATTCCGTCGTGGCCCAACGCCTTAGATGATTTGGCGCCACGGATGACATTCGTAACTTCGCCCATTGTAAATTGTGATGACTGTTATCGGCTCGCAGACCACGAATACGGCGAATGGCTCTCCTCCTTGCCCTGTCTCTCTCGGGAGACACAATAAATTGAAGGTTGAACAATCTGGCGCATTTCTTCGGATCAGTCACGGTTATTTCGCCAAAAGTGACTGAGGTCCTGTCATCCCGTCTACCGGGGTTCGAGAGTGACTTAACAGTAGACCACAGTTTGCCTATACTGGTGCCTATGTTACATTGCTCCAAGTGTTCCAGCTACAAAATCCGCTTATGTTCGTTGACTACCCTGTTTATTTCCAGATTCAGCTCGCTGATTCTGGGGTTAGCGGGGTCCATACCACGAATGCCATCCTGGCCGTCTACGAGTACCACTGCTTGCGCCGGGAAATTGGACCGCATTTGGGGTATTCGACTGGCTGGTATAAAGCGAGCGGCTGCTGCGTTAATGGTGTCTCAGAATTTACTCTCGGCCACTAGCACCTCAGAGGGGGGTGGCAGTTCACTGAAGCGGCGATTGGTATACTCTCTGAAGCCTTATACTAACCGCCTTCTTGTGATTGATAAACGTCCGACGCTCAGAGGTTATGAAGTCGGGCGGTCGGTCGATGGTGAGAATTATGGGGAGGTGGTCTGACCCCAAAGAGATGACGGCTTGCCAGGATACGTCACTCAGGAGATCAGGGGAAGCAATGCTGCTGCACCTCCTCGTAATCCTGGTGGGGGGGCATCCTCATTCACTCTGGAGCTTTCAATTTGCTCTGCCAAAGCTATACCACGCTGGTCGTTACCTAGGGGAGAATGCCATGAAGTGTGATGCGCTTTAAAGTCACCTAGAACCAGACGATTATGGCCAGATAGTAACCCACTTATGTTGGGGTTGTAAGCCTTGCCATGTGGGGGTCACTGACGCCATGCGCACGCGGGATAGATCTATATTGCCCGGAATGGTGTATTACGAAGGCCAATCCCCCACCTCCATTCCTTAAGCGATCCTTACGTAGCACATTGCATCCAAAGACAACTGTGCAAGCTGCAGGTGTTGGTCAGCTTTGTCTCCTGGATTGTTGCGACCAATATGCTCTTCCGACTCATAAAATCTACAATCTCATCGATCTTGCCACGGAGACCGTTGCAGTTAAGTTGCAAAAATTTTACACTTCCCGGCACTGGCCTGGCAATATTGAGGCTGGGATGCTGCTGTTGACCGCTTTAGTGATTTCAGCAGTTGGAAGGACGGATGGATGGACATAGTTAGATCGATTTAGATGTCAAGGCGATCGAGAATCTTTATAATTCATGGGGTCACAGATCAATATTTCGAGGTGTTACAAACGTAATGGTTAGATTAGTACACCCCCATCCCATGGTGGTGGGTATACAAACGAAGGTGCTAAAGACTGCCTATTCTCCATGTTGTGCCTTCAAAAACGCTGAGTTGAGTACCTAATAGAAGTCCCATTCAAATGGGACATTGTTTGTTATCCTCCTTTACAAAGCTGCTGAAAATTCGGCAAGTTTTTCACTGTAGCCTTCATCCATACCATGAGACAAGCATTTTACCCATCTATTCCCCAATCTGAAAAGTCATACCTATTTTGTTTACAAAAATAATAGCCGCCACGCGTCGTCGTTTTGATGAAGGATGTCTGTCCAGGGTTAACTGTCTTCAAAAAATCCGTTTGATACTGATCTAATAGACATAATGTTGTTGTGACAGTCATTCCATAATTCATACCAAAACGACATGTGCAAAATTTCAATCATATTGGATAACAAAAGCTCCCTCTAAAAGCCCAAGAAATCGAATCGGTAGATGGGTTTATATGGCGGCTATATCAGGATATGGAATGATTTGGACCATCCTTGACATACTTGTTGAAAGTCAAACAAAACACTTCACGCAAAATTTCGCCCAAGTCGGAAAAGAATTGCGCCCTCTAGAAGCTCAAGAAGTCAAGACCCATGATCGGTTTATATGGCAGCTATATCAGGTTATGGACCTATTTACACCATACTTAGCACAGTTATTGGAAGTCATAACGAAACACGTCATGCAAAATTCCAGTCAAATCGGATGGGTAGTGCGCCCTCTATAGGCTCAAGAAATCTAATCGCACGTCATCCAAAATTCCAGTCAAATCGGATGAGAAGTGCGCCCTCTATAGGCTAAAGAAATCTAATCGCACGTCATGCAAAATGCCAATCAAATCGGATGGGAAGTGCGCCCTCTATAGGCTCTAGGCTAAATCTAATCGAAGATCGGCTTATCAGGTTATGGACTGACTTAGACTATAACTGGCACAGTTATTGGAAGCCATACCAGAAAACTTCATGCAAAATTTCAGCCCCATCTAGAGGTCAAGTCCCAAGGACGGTTTATTTGTGCAGTTATATCAGATAATCAGCCGATTTAGACCATACAGTTGTCAGAAGCGGCATAGTTGTCGGATGTGATACCAGAACACTTCAAACAAAATTTCAGCCCAATTGGATAAGAATTGCGTCCTCAAGAAGCTCAAGAAGTCAAGACCCCAGATCGGTTTATATGACAGCTATATCAGGTTATGAGCCAATTTGAATCATACTTGGAAGTGATACCAAAACGATATGTGCAAAATTTCAGCTAAATCGGATAAGAATTGCGCTCTGTGGAGGCTCAAGAAGTCAAGACCCAAAGCCGGTTTGGTTGGAAGCTATATCAAACCACGACGACGACGACGCTTATGATCCACTGCTGGCTATGTTCGCACAGCACCTTGCGACATAACCAGTATGACTATACTCCCGTAGTGAAGCGGGGTCAGAGCAAGATCGGAAATGTACCCACGCCATGCACCGGTTACACGACACCGACCGATGATGGAGGCGGTTCTGGCAAACCGAACAGACCCAAGGTCCGGGGTTCTTGTCAAACCCGGCACGGAACAGAAGCGTGCGGAGAAGGCACTCCGGGATGTGCCTCTCCCATGACGAAAAAAGACGAATACGTACCCTGGGGCGGCAGCCCTTGCCCATGAGGATTCCGTCGGGTCAATCCGGTGCGTACAACCGGCTGCTATGGAATTGAATTTGGATTACAGTTACCTCTATTATGACTATCGCTTCATTATGATTATCGCTTCATAACCTTACATATCTCCCATATGACCTATTTCCCGATTTGACTACTTGAGCATTTGCCTGTTAAGATAAATTGTGAAAAAAATTTGAGAAATGCTATCCATGATGGAGGGTATGTAAAATTCGATCGGGCCGAACTAAGGACGCTTCTACTTGCCTCTCCTATCTTCTAGTCATCCTTGTAGCAGCAGCTACCATATGGCATTTATGGCTACACATTTTTCCCTTCATATCTGTTTCCTTGGGAATCGCTCTATTCCCTTGCTGCTCAGTTCATCCTTCATAAGTCTTACATTAAAATCTTCTTCCATTTTTCAAACATATGTTCTAAAGTAACTGAAGCCTTTGCTGTCAAATTAAGGTTTTTGGCTGCCTTAATCCGGTAACTTTATCCAAGTTTTCAAAATATGCTTGGTCACTATCACCATCTACCTTAAGGCTAGATGGACTTGCCAATATAAAGAGGTTCATTATCTACTTTAATAGTTATTTACTCGAAATAAATTTCCATTTATAATTATTTTTATGATTATCGTTATCGTTATTGTTATAGAGTTGCCGAAAATCATTTCCGGCCCTCTGGATGATGATTATGATGAATGTGTAATTAAAACATTAATTTCATTTCACTTGACGTCATGATGATGATGATGATGATGTGTATCTGTTCAAACAATTCTCCAATTGTTTAGATATAATATGCGTAGCATACTTTTAGGATTATTGTAATCATTAAAATTAATGCATAGTTTTAGGCATTCATTCAATTAAGTTATAAAGAATGAAAATAAATCCATTCATGCTCATCTCATTAAAAGCCATGGCAAATACTCCAACACACATTTCCAAGCTGGCACAACTGCCACCCCCCAAAAGCACTTGCAAACAGTGAACGAGTATATCGGCAATGCAATAACAATTTATAATTTAATTTCCATTTGAAACGAGAAATCACTATTAATCTGATATACAATGATAATAAATCCATTTAAATATAACAGAGAGGCAACCAAACAGCCCAGCCAATACACCAGGCCCAGTACCAAAAACTCTAACACACCTACACCAACAGACATACCGATACACAGGAAGACAGGCAGGCAGGCAGACTTGAGAATGGACGAGCAACTTTGCCATGATGCTTGTTTGTTGGTCTTAAGGATGTTCTGTGTAAACATACAAACAAAGATACATTTAAACATGAACACGATCAAATACAATGGCAATAACAATAACAATAATGGGCTCAAAAAGTCGAATAACAATTATTTTATTATATGCCACCATCATTGCTGATACTGCTGTTGCTGTTGCTGCCTTCGACAGCAGGGTGTAGCCGTACTCCTTCTTCCAAGTACAAGCAATAATCAGACTGAGCGAGACGTGGTGGAAACATAAAAACACTCACGCATGAAGAAAACAACCGGAAAAGCCAGCAAGTCAGTTAAAACAACAACAGCACCAACACCAACAACAATGATGGCATCAACAACGAGGGCATCAACACCAGCAGCAATAGCTGGAATACAATCATCTTCGTCATTGGCAAATAATATGCTGACGCACAGTGGTTGCATAAGGAATGCTAAAGGAATGAAATGAAATTCAAGCAAACGTTTAAGGTGAAGCTAAAGCCCCATTTCGCCAAACAATGCATGCAATCTTCAGGAAAAATGGTATTTAAATCATTTTAGACACATTTGTCATACAAACCGATCTTTCGAAAGATCTTCTGGAAAATTACTCTTATAGCCATTTAAATAGTTGCGCTGTATTATTTACGCTTACCTATAAGTTTAATAGTTTTCTTCTGCATTAGCTGCATCTGAACTTACCTGAAAAAGGAAGAAGAAACATATTGATAAGTAAGATAAAAATTCGTATTATTATTTTAAACATAAGTTTTTATACCCACAAACATAGGATGGGGGTATACCTATCTGTTCATTCTAGTTGCCCAAAAAGTAATTGCGGATTTTTTAAAAGAAAGTAAATGCATTTTTAATAGAACTTAGAATGAACTTTTATCATATATACTTTTTTACACTTTTTTTTCTAAAGCAAGCTAAAAGTAACAGCTGATAACTGACAGAAGAAAGAATGCAATTACAGAGTCACAAGCTGTGAAAAAATTTGTCAACGCCAACTATATGAAAAATCCGCAATTACTTTTTGGGCAACCCAATTTTTGTAACACATCGAAATATTGATTTGAGAGTCCAGAAAGTATAAATATTCTGGACATTCTGGGTGGATATAACCATGTCCGTCCGTCCATCCGTCTGTCAAAATCACGATAATGTTCGAAATTTAGCACCCATACTCCATACTAATGTAGGTCAATGTGACTGTATTGGTTAAGATTTGGATATAGCTCCCAAATAAACCGATTCCTGGTTTTCACTTCCTGTTTCCCTACAACCCTCAATTTTTACCTGATTTAAAAAAAAAGTAAAAAGGCGTTAAGTTCGGCCGGGCCGAACTTTGGATACCCACCACCTCGGGTATATAGGAAAACCAACTTTCATCAAAAGCCGGTGAAAAATGCACACCTTATGCCCCTATATAGAAATATGTTCCGATTGCGCCTTTTATGGGCCCAAAACCTTAAATCGAGAGATTGGTCTATATGGCAGCTATATCCAAATCTGGTCCGATCTGTGCCATATTGCAGAAGTATATCAAGGGGCTTAACTTAACTCACTGTCCCAAAATTCGGTGACATCGGAAAATAAAGGCGCCTTTTATGGGCCCAAGATCTTAAATCGAGAGATTGGTCTATATGGCAGCTATATCCAAATCTGAACCGATCTGTGACATATTGCAGAAGTACATCAAGGGTCTTAACATAACTCATTGTCCCAAAATTTCAGTGAAATTGGACAATAAATGCGCCTTTTATGGGCCCAAGACCTTAAATCGAGAGATCGGTCTATATAGCAGCTATATCCATATCTGGACCGATCTGGGCCAAATTGATGAAAGATGTCGAATGGCCTAACACAACTCACTGTCCCAAATTTCGGCGAAATTGGACAATAAAAGCGCCTTTTATGGGCCCAAAACTTTAAAACGAGAGTTAAGTCTATATGGCAGCTATATCCAAATCTGCACCGATCAGGGCTAAATTGAAGAAGAATGTCGAAGAGCCAAACACAACTCACTGTCGCAAATTTCGGTGAAATCGGATAATAAATGTGGCTTTTATGGGCCTAAGACCCTAATTCGAGAGATCGGTCTATATGGCAGCTATATCAAAATCTGGACCGATCTGGGCCAAATTGGTGGAGGATGTGGAAGGGCCTAAAGCAACTCACTGTCCTAAATTTCAGCAAAATCGGATAATAAATGTGGCTTTTATGGACATAAGACCCTAAATCCGGACCGATCGGTCTATATGGCGGCTATATCAAGATATAGTTCGATATAGCCCATCTTCAAACTTAACCCCGCTTATGGACAATAAAAGAATCTGAGCAAAGTTTCAAGTCAATATCTCTATTTTTAAAGACTGTAGCGTGATTTCAACAGACAGACGGACGGACATGTCTAGATCGTCTTAGATTTTTACGCTGATCAAAAAGATATATACTTTGTAGGTTCGGAAATGAATATTTCGATGTGTTTTTTAAAAATTTTAAAGACTTTCACGAATAGACTCAAAATATACTCCAAAGACTCCAAAGATGCGGTGGTGGCATCAGGCCGTATAATGTGCTCGCCCCTCTTATATGTGTGGGTGCCTTGGCACCTGTTGTCAAAAGTCATTCTTCAAGCGCACATCCAGTTGTCAGAATAACGAATGAGTAAGACACTCAGACAACCCAGCCTCTGGGTGAGGGTGGTGTTGGCTATTCAGAGTCAGTCTGCTATAGTGTTAATGAAACAGTCATCTCAGTTGAAACGAGAGATTAGGTCAGCGGGATGACGGCAGCAGTGAGAGAGGGCTTTGCTAAGCTCACAAAAAGACTGAAAAGGCAATCCGCGGCAAGACGAAGGAGACTAGGGAGTATGCACCGGCAGCACCATAATCGGTCAAAAATACAGGATACTGCTACGGATAGACCTGACATTCCAAGCACTTCAACGGAAGCGGGAATCAGAACTCTCAGAAAGCATAACTCTGCTAAAAAACTGAAAAAAGGGCTCTCGCCCTTTAAAGTACTCTGACAAGACCTAGGCATCCCTCCCCCAATAAAGACTTCAGACAGTATCCTAATGGAATAGAAATGAAGGAAGCTCTCACGGCCCCTTAGTCTTCATGGAAGACTGAAACATTCAACAGGATGCCACAGCCATCACGGAAAAGGGAGATGGTCGCTGAAAAAAAGCTAACAAACCTCCCTATTACGCCATAGCGGCCAGTAAGTACAACAGAGACGAGTCATACACAGTCATCTATATCAGCAGTGTATTCGTTGGGATTCCACCGTATCATCGGTTCCAAGTGGAGTATCTGGTTAGCGAGCCTGAATATGGAACATGTGTTGAACCGAGAAGAGGGTCCACCCATACAATTTATCAGTTGCGAGTACAGAGGGGATATTTTGATGCTGGACCTTGCTTGATACCGTCAAAAAGATTTTTGGAAGTATCCACCACACTCCCTTAATTGGCGCAAAGCTCGACCTGGTGAAAACAATGGACAACCCCCAGCTTACAAAGGCGATGGTCTTCATCAAAGGATGGGGCAGCAAATTCTCGACGGAAAGCGTGGTGAAAGCTTAGGCAAGATATTTATATTGAAACATTATATAGTGCAGTGACAAAAGACTCAATACAGGCTAACGAACAGGTAGCTGACGATGGAACCATTAACGACTTTCTCTAGATTCGGAAGTCTTAAGAAAGATCTCTATATTAAAATATTAGATAGTGAAGTCACAGGAATCCTAATGCAGCCTGACAAACTGGGAGCCAACCATGAGACCATCATCCACACTCAAGAAGCACATTTACTGTAGGCCCAATGATTGAGGTCATCCAGCAAGCCTTACAGGTAAGGAGCTTCCCTATTACGTCATAGGGGCCAGAAAGTACAACAGAGAACAGTTGACTTATGCAGTCATCGATGTCAGCAGTGCATCTGGTAGGATTCCTCCAGATCATCGGTCCCAAGTGGACGATCTGGTTAGAGAGCTGGATTATGGATATTGTGTTAAACTCTTGAGAGAGTATAGCCATCAAATTTATCAGCTGCGAGTACAGAGGCGATATCTTGATGCTGCACTTTGGATCAGTAGAATGTAGTGATATCATCAAAAAGCTCGTTGAAAGTTTCCACATTTCCTAGAATGGCGCAAAGCTCGACCTGGTGAGAAAAATGGACATTCCCCAGCTCACAAAGGTGACGACACTGTGTGTCTCTTCCTCTTAATGCATTCGTTGAACAAAAATAGTTAGAGTTAACAACGAGCTTTTCGAACCCCGTTTCAAAACAAAGGCGTGCTCTACACCGTACTCAATAGTCTTTGGGTATGTAGGGCACACCTTAACCAATTTGACAAAGGTGCTGATGAAGATACATGGTGTATAAGAAATCATGATCCACTTACCAGTCAAAGTGTTTTGGATAATAACACAAACCTGCTCAACTTTAGCAGGTTCGTTGTAATGCTGTTCTTTGAGTAGAAAGCATCGAATATGATCTCGAGCTGAAAGTTGTTTGAAAAATCACGAAAAGATTTTAAAGAACAAAATAAAAGAGAGCAAGCAGTTAAAAAAGAGCTCTAAAATTTTGATAAGAGGTATATTTGAGTGTAATATAAAACAAGTAAAAGCGTGCTAAGTTCGGCCGGGCCGAATCTTATATACCCTCCACCATGGAGCGCATTTGTCGAATTCTTTTCCCGGCATCTCTTCTTAGGCAAAAAAGTATATAAGAAAAGATTTGCTCTGCTATTAGAGCGATATCAAGATATGGTCCGTTTTGGACCACAATTAAATGATATGTTGGAGACCTGTGTAAAATGTCAGCCAATTCGAATAAGAATTGCGCCCTATGGGGGTTCAAGAAGTAAAATAGAGAGATCGATTTATATGGGACCTGTATCAGACTATAGACCGATTCAGACCATGAGAGGATCCGTCGTACAAAATGTCAGGCAAATCGGATAATAATTGTGCGCTCTAAAGGCTCAAGAAGTCAAGTCCCCAGATCTGTTTATATGACAGCTATATCGGGATATGCATCGATTTCAACCGTACTTGGCACAGTTGTTGGAAATCATAACAGAACACCTCATGCAAAATTTCAGCCAAATCGGATAAGAATTGCGTCCTCTAGTGACTCAAGAAGTCAAGTCGCCAGATCTGTTTATATGGCAGCTATATCAGGTTATGAACCGATTTCAACAAATTTCAGGCTGGCACATTTATTGGAAGTTATGCCGAAACACGTCGTGCAAAATGTCAGCCAAATCGGATAGGAATTGCACCCTCTAAAAGCTCAAGAAGTCAAAACCCAAGATCGGTTTATATGGCAGCTATATCAGGTTATGGACCGATTTGAACCATACGTGGCACAGTGGTTGGATATCTTAACAAAACGCGTCGTGCAAATTTCCATTCCAATCGGATAAGAATTGCGCACTCTAGAGATTCAAGAAGTCAAGACCCAAGATCGGTTTATATGGCAGCTATATCAGGTTATAGACCGATTTGAACCATACTTGGCACAGTTGTTGGATATCATAACGAAATACTTCGTGCGAAATTTCATTCCAATCGGATAATAATTGTGCGCTATAGAGGCTCAAGTAGTCAAGACCCAAGATCGGTTTATATGGCAGCTATATCAGGTTATGGACCGATTTGAACCATACTAGGCACAGTTGTTGGATATCAGAACAAAACATATCGTGCAACCATACTTGGCACAGTTGTTGGGTATCATAACAAAACACTTCGTGCAAATTTCGTTCCAATCGGATAAGAATTGCGCACTCTAGAGGCTCAAGAAGTCAAGACCCAAGATCGGTTTATATGGCAGCTATATCAAAACATGGAACGATATGGCCCATTTACAATACCAACCGACCTAAACTAATAAGAAGTATTTGTGTAAAATTTCAAGTGGCTAGCTTTACTCCTTCGGAAGTTAGCGTGCTTTCGACAGACAGACGGACGGACGGACAGACGGACGGACGGGCGGACGGACGGACGGACGGACATGGCTAGATCGACATAAAATGTCGCGAGGATCAAGAATATATATACTTTATGGGGTCTCAGACGAATATTTCGAGTAGTTACAAACAGAATGACGAAATAAGTATACCCCCATCTTATGGTGGAGGGTATAAAACAAGTCGAGTATGATCAAAATCGATCTATAACCTGATAAAGCTCCAACATAAACAGATCTCCCGATTTAAGCTCTTCACCCTCAAGAGGCTGCAATTATTATCCGATTTAGCTGAAATTTTACACAATAACTTCTGCTATGACACTCAGAAACTCCCCCCAGTATGGTCCAAATCGGTGCATAACCTGATATAGCTCCCATCTAAACCAATCTCCCGATATGAGTTTTTAAGCCTATAGAGGGCGTATTTTAGTTTACCACTTTATCCCTGAATTGTGTTTTCCGCTTTACTGATTTCCGGTGCTTATGTTAAGATTTGTGTTTTGATGTATTCAGGGGATTATGGTAGAATTTTTTGATATGCTAAATTCCAATATAAAGAAGTTTTTAAAACTGTTTCAAAAAAGGTGCTGAAAAATCATTTCTTACAAAATAATTAAACGCATTGAATTGATGCCAGTTTGGACAGCAGAAATTTAGCTTTTTTAGTTCAGGACGCTGAGAAGAAATTAGGGCGGCCCATGTCGGCCATTTATCGTACGACAACATCGATTTAAATATTCTCTTTTGAAGGGTTTTTTAAAAGATTAGTAAAAAGTTTCATGAATATTTTCAAATTTGTAAAAATTGAATGAACTTCGCCCTAACAGGCAAAAAGACTTGAAAATTAAATATTCATCAGGGCCCGGCGGGATTCGAACCTGGACCCACGGAGCAACAACGAAAGCCGTTGTCTAGCGTTCAAAACCATCAATACAACTTCCATCAGATGCACAGAATCATGTGTATACCATGGGAATAGTGTAGTTGTGTAGACAAAAAAAATCTGCCGTTACACAAACACATGCATAGGGAAAAGAACGGCTAATAGACAGAGTTGTCGAGCGTGGTAAATGTCTCAAATGATCCATCCGCTTAGTCCTATTTTGGCATACTCTTTCCAATATTTCGGCCGGTATGTCATGAATAAATGCTTTAATGTTTTCTTCCAATGCTTCAGTTGAAGCGGGCTTATCTAGACATGAGCTTTAACATAGCCCCACAAAAATGGGCGTTACATCTCACGATCTAAGCGGTCAATTGATTAAACCCGAACGTGAAATAAAATGTTTAACGAACTAGCCTCTCAATAAGACATGTGGCACAGTTTTGAGGAAACCACATGCATTTAGGCCAAAAAAAAAGTTGAATATCATCTCACGATAGTGCTCACCATTCACAGTCACGTTACGCTTCGCATCATCTTTGAAGAAGTACGGTCCAATGATGCCACCAGCCCATAAACCGGATACATTGGTAGCTCTATTGCAATGCTTTTGGTTGATATTACCAGAGCGAATAGGGATAATGGATTGTTGGTGAACAAATTTGCATACCACTTTACCTTAGTTTAATGTTCCTGGGACGGAAACAAATCTCTACGACTACTCCCGCCTCTAGTAAGCTGTACCCAAGCATATAGAGGGAAAATTATTACCTCTGGTTATGGTTATTATACCCTCCACCATAAGATGGGGGGTATACTAATATCGTCATTCTGTTTGTAACTACTCGAAATATTCGTCTGAGACCCCATAAAGTATATATATTCTTGATCGTCGCGACATTTTATGTCGATCTAGCCATGTCCGTCCATCTGTCCGTCCGTCTGTCTGTCGAAAGCACGCTAGCTTCCGAAGGAGTAAAGCTAGCCGCTTGAAATTTTGCACAAATACTTCTTATTAGTGTAGGTCAGTTGGTATTGTAAATGGGCCATATCGGTCCATGTTTTGATATAGCTGCCATATAAACCGATCTTGGGTCTTGACTTCTTGAGCCTCTAGAGTGCGCAATTCTTATCCGATTGCAATGAAATTTTGCGCGACGTGTTTTGTTATGATATCCAACAACTTTGCCAAGTATGGTTCAAATCGGTCCATATCCTGATATAGCTGTCATATAAACCGATCTTGGGTCTTGACTTCTTGAGCCTCTAGAGTGCGCAATTCTTATCCGATTGGAATGAAATTTTTCGCGACGTGTTTTGTTATGATATCCCACAACTTTGCCAAGTATGGTTCAAATCGGTCCATAACCTGATATAGCTGTCATATAAACCGATCTGGGTCTTGACTTCTTGAGCCTCTAGAGTGCGCAATTATTATCCGATTTGCCTGAAATTATGTACTACGGATCCTCTCATGACCATCAACATACGTGTTTATTATGATCTGATTCGGTCTATAGCCCGATACAGCTCCCATATAAATCGATCTCTCTATTTTACTTCTTGAGCCCCCAAGGGGCGCAACTCTTATTCGAATTGGCTGACATTTTACACAGGTCTCCAACATGTAATAATATAATAATAGCAGAGCAAATCTTTTCTTATATCCTTTTTTGCCTAAGAAGAGATGCCGGGAGAAGAACTCGGCAAATGCGATCCATGGTGGACGGTATGTAAGATTCGGCCCGGCCGAGCTTAGCACGCTTTTACTTGTTTTCTTTCTAATTTCTTTTCTGTTCCTAATTTTTGCTGCTCATTACTTTGATATGTAATCTTTTCGTTGGCCTCTCTAATCGAAATAGGATACCAATTCTAGTTAGGAGATTAAATCGAACTACATGATATCCTTTTCTCCTTCTTTTACCTTTAATTTGGGAAAATGACCTTGTACTCTCCCTTTAATTTGCTCAAGATCTCCAATAAAGTCTCCAATTTCAGACCACTGTTCACCCAATCATTTTGATAATGATGTTTCCGCCAAATGCCTAAGAAATCTCGCATCACACTCGAAATGGCTAAATGTCAATGGCAAACATTCTTTCAATTCGTCGTCGTTATTAACCATGGCCAACATTATTAGAAGAACTTAATGAAGATATCCGATTTTATTGGCAACAAACGAAACGGCTAACAACCAACTAACGGCTTACTCCACCTACCCCTTGCCACCATACTTCCTTCAAGGCCAAACTGGTTGTCTTATTGGCGGCATCTACTATGTGCCAAGTTAACAAATGATTTCATTATTTCCCACCAACAACCCCATCCCCCCACCCCCCACTTTAAGACAAACACCACTGGCAACGCCATCTAACCCCACCATCTTTTCAGTTCCACATCTCAATGGTAAGCAGAACAATGAGAGAAAGAAACAAAAAAAAAAAAGAGATACAATTAGTTTTTCGCGTTGTTGGTGGGAAAAAAGGCATAATTACTGTCTCCCTTTGCTGAAGCAGGTCCTTGCTTGGCTTTGCCCATAGCCCCCCCCCCCCCCATACATTAAAATCACCCCCTTTATCGTTCAACTTGCCATTTCCTTGTAATTCCTTGGCCTGACAGGCTTTCGCAAATAGAACTCATCATTCGAATGGGCATACATAGTTAGCAGAAGGGCAGCGCAGGGCAGAACAACTGAAGAAATGTTAAAATAAAGATGTTTGAACTTTAACAACTAATTTGAGATGGCAAACAAACGATGTTAGGGTTGTGAGCTAACAGTGTTGCCAATGTGAGGAATAATAAGGAAAAAAGTGCTCGAGAGGGGAAAGTTTTACAGACTCTTTACCATGAATCGCATTTGACATTTTCTTTGAATGAGTTCTTTAAATGAGTTAATGTAGGACCTTTACCAAGTTTTTGACCGATTTGTAGCATATTTAGTGCGTTTCTTGGCAGTGATAACTGAATTTCAGCTAAATCGGATAATAATTGCGCGCCCTCTAGAGGCTAAAAATTTAAATCGAAATATCGCTTTTTTATGGGAGCTATATCAAGCCAACTAAAGACACAGTCCGGGCTATGGTCAGTTGGTGCGAGGCGACGCCTATGCAGTCTCTGGGGAAGCAAAGATACCAACCAGAAAGGTGAGTCACTTTTTGATTTCATTTTATCCATGGGCTTGGTTGTATGCAATAGCGGCAATGCCCATACTTTCTACAACCGGATCAGGGGACAAGTCATACATATAACGATTGTGACAAACAGTGATTCAGTGAAAGTTTTAGGCTGGAACTTCCCCATCCAGTGTATCTTTTCGGATCACCATAGGATATGTTTTCAGGTCGATCCCGAGATGAGGAGGAGGAGGCCATACAGAATCCCGGAAGTACCAACTATGAGAGGTTCTGGGAACAGATGCAAAAGCTGATAACCGCTAGGGAGGGCGCAAGAAAACTGGAGCTCGCAGTGGATCTTGAAGACAAGGCAAGGCTTATTGAAGGCATGTCCCGAACCCGTACCGCCACCTAAGCCCAGCCAATTATGTTAGTCAACGGAGCTGAAGGTACCCATGAGGGAGAGCAGGAGGCTTTTAAATAAGGCCAAGAGAAAGAATACGGCACAGAGCTGGGACGAATATCGTGGGGCCTTGGAAAGTTCAAGAAGGAGACGAGGAAGGCGACGATGAGTTTCTGGGCGAAAATCTGTGGAGAATTGCAGTCTCTGGGGAAGCACAGATACCAACCAGAAAGGTGAGTCACTTTTTGATTTCATTTTATCCATGGGCTTGGTTGTATGCAATAGCGGCAATGCCCATACTTTCTACAACCGGATCAGGGGACAAGTCATAAATATAACGCTTGTGTAAAATCGGCTAGAACGTCTCCATCTAGTGTATCTTTTCGGATCACCATAGGATATATTTTCAGGTCGATCCCGAGATGAGGAGGAGGAGGCCATACAGAATCCCGGAAGTACAAACTATGAGAAGTTCTGGGAACAGATGCAAAAGCTGATAACCGCTAGGGAGGGCGCAAGAAAACTGGAGCTCGCAGTGGATCTTGAAGACATGGCAAGGCTTTTTGAAGGCATGTCCCAAACCTGTACCGCCACCTAAACCCAGCCAACTATGTTAGTCAACGGAGCTGAAGGTACCCATGAGGGAGAGCAGGAGGCTTTTAAATAAGGCCAAGAGAAAGAATACGGCAGAGAGCTGGGACGAATATCGTGGGGCCTTGGAAAGTTCAAGAAGGAGACGAGGAAGGCGACGATGAGTTTCTGGGCGAAAATCTGTGGAGAATTACAGTCTCTGGGGAAGCACGGATACCAACAAGAGAGGTGAGTCACTTTTTGATTTAATTTTGTCTTGGACTTGGCTGTATACAATAGGGGCTATGCCCCTCCTTTCTATTACCGGATCAGGGGTCAGTTTATAGATACATCGTAAACAGTGGAACAGTAAAAGTTTTGTGCTGTATTTCTTTTCGGATCACCATAGGAAATGTTTTCAGGTTGATCCCGAGATGAGAAGGAGCAGACCATACAGAAACCCGAGAAGGACAAACTGCGCGAAGTTGTGGGAACAGATGCAAAAGCTAGTAACCCCTAGGAAGCCTCTGGAGGACGCATGGGAAGTGGAGCCCGCAATGGACCTTGTCACAGAATGACTGAACGAATCTTTTTTGAAGGCATGTCCCGAATCCGTACCACCACCTAAACCCAGCCAATTATGTTAGTCACCGGAGCTGAAGGTACCCAGGAGGGAGAGCAGCAGACTTTTTAATAAGGCCAAAAGAAAGAATACGACAGAGTGCTGGGACGAATATCGTGGGGCCCTGGCAAGTTCAAGAAGGAGACGAGGAAGGCGAAGATGAGTTTCTGGGCGAAAATCAGTGGAGAATTATAGTCTCTGGGGAAGCACGGATACCAACAAGAGAGGTGAGTCACTTTTTGATTTCATTTCGTCTTGGACTTGGCTGTATGCAATGGGGGCTATGCCCCTCCTTTCTATTACCGGATCAGAGATCAGTTTATAGATATATCGCTTATGGCAAACAGTGACTCTGTAAAAGTTTTGGGCTGTATTTCTTTTCGAATCACCATAGGATATGTTTCCAGGTTGAACCCGAGATGGCGAAAAGGAGGCCATACAGAAACCCGAGAAGGACAAACAACGCGAAGTTCTGGGAACAGATGCAAAAGCTAGTAACCCCTAGGAAGCCTCTGGAGGACGCATGGGAACTGGAGCCCGCAATGGACCTTGTAACAGAATGACTGAACGAGTCTTTTTTGAAGGCATGTCCCAAACCTGTACCGCCACCTAAACCCAGCCAATTATGTTAGTCACCGAGCTGAAGGTACCCGGGAGGGCTCTCCCTCTCTCCACGACGCATTTTAATAGGGCTAAGAGAAAGAACACGGCAGAGGGCTGGGATGAATATCGTGAGGCCCTTGGCAAGTTCAAGAAGGAGACGGGGAAGGCGAAGATAAGTTTCTGGGCTAAAATCTTAGGAAAATTAGAAAGCACTAGTGAGGCATCTAGGTTGCGCAAAGTGATCCCAAAGATCCTAGCACGCCTAGGTCCCTGAGGAGGGAGGCCGGGACTTACGCCGAGAATGGTCAGGAAATGGTGGAACTTCTGATGGAGACGCATTTTCCGGGTCCTAGATCCTAGCACGCCTAGGTCCCTGAGGGGGGGGACGGGACTTACACCGAGAATGGTCGGGAAATGTTGGAACTTCTGATGGAGACGCATTTTCCGGGCGGCCTGGAAGAAGTAAGCGTTCAAAATATCGCTATACCTACATATGCGACCATGGTGGATGACCCCACTGGGGACATCGTTGACGAGGAGAAGATAGTGTAGGCAGTCCACACTATTCGGTTATTTAAATCACCCTGACCTTTGGACTTACCCAACCCTGGCTCGAACGGTTTTTTCGGGCGAGCCTAGCATGATCCTACATACCAAGTGGATAGAGAGAGGTCAGAGTAGTTTTCATCCCCAAGGCAGGGAATACAAAACACAGTATGACGAAGGATTATACGCCCATTAGTCTGTCATAGTTTTTGCTCAAAATACTGGAAACACTGATAGACCTAATGGTGAGGGAGGTACTGACGCCGGAGAACTTCAATGGGGCCCAATACGCTTACCACAATTGGAGGAGAGGGCCCTCCATGTAGTGGTACGAGAGGTCGAAATGTCCCTTTGGACGTGCTTCATAAAAAACCTCCCCGAGGACATCGTTGACGAGGAGAAGATAGTGTAGGCAGTGTACACTTTCCGGCCATTTAAATCGACCGGATCTTAGGAGTCAATCTACCCTGGCTAGAACGAATTTTCCGGGTGGGCCTGGCGTGGTCATATATACCAAGGGGATAGAGGGAGGTGAGGGTGGCTTTTATCCCCAAGGCGGGGAATATAAAATACAGAACAACGAAGGCCCATTTCTCTGTCATAGTTTTTGCTCAAAATGCTGGGAAGTCTGATAGACTTAAAGGTAAGAGAGGGACTGACGCCGGAGAACTTCAGTGGGGCACAACACGCTTACCACAAAGGCAGGTCGATGGAGAGGGCCTTTCACGAAGTCCTTTCGGGCGTCCTTGGTGGATGACCTCACCGAGGTCATTGTTGATGAGAAGAACATAGTGTAGGCAGCTTACGTTTTCCCGCCATTTAAGTCCCCCGGACCTTAGGAGTCACCCTACCCTGGCATGAACGGATTTTCCGGGCGGCCCTGGCATGGTCCTACATACCAAGTGCATGGAGGGAGTTCGAAGTGGTTTTATCCCCAAGGCGCGTAAAATATACCACAGTACGAGAAAGGTTTATAGGGCTATTAGTGTATCATGGTTTTTATCCAAACCCCTGGAAACACTGATAGCTGAGAGAGCGACTGACGCCGGAGAACTTCAATGGGTCACAACACCCTTACCTCAAAGGTTGGTCGGTGGAGAGGGCCTTTTAAGAAGTGGTACGAGAGGTCGAGACGTCCTTGATGGCTGACCCAATCGATGACATCGTTGATGAGAAGAATGTAGTGCAGGCAGTCTACATTTTTCGGTCATTTTAATCGGCCGGACCTTAGGATTCACCCTACCCTGGCTTTAACGGATTTTTCGGGCGGGCCTGGCATGGTCCTACATATCAAGGGCATGGAGAGAGGTCAGGGTGGTCTATACCCAAGGCGGGACAAATAAACCACAGTACGATGAAGGCTTATAGGCCTAATAGGCTGTCATCGTTTTTATCCAAAACCTTGGAAACACTGATAGACCTAAAGGTTAGAGAGGGACTTCAATGAAGTACAACACGCTTATCTCAAGGACAGGTCGGTGGAGACGGCCCTTCATGAAATAGTACGAGAGGTCAAGACGTTCTCGGTGGATGATCTAAACGAGGACATCGTTCAGAGGAGGAGATAGTGTAAGAAGACTACACTTTCCGGCTATTTAAATCGGCCGGACTTTAGGAGTCACCCTACCCTGGCTTGAACAGATTTTGCGGGCGTGTATGGCATGGTCTTACACACCAAGAGCATAGAGGGAGGACAGGGACAGGTCTATATCCCCAAGGCGGGAAAAATAAACTACAGAACAGCGAAAGATTGGTGTGTCACCTTTTTTATCCAAACCCCTGGAAACACTGATAGACCTAAAGGTGAAAGAGGGTCTGACGCCGGAGAACTTCAATGGGGCACAACACGCTTACCTCAAAGGCAGGTCGGTGGAGCTGGCCCTTCAAGAAGTGGTCGAGACATTCCTTCGGTAGAAAATGTACACCATGGCGGCCTTCTTGCATATTGTCGCATATACATAGTCGTCGCACAGAACCGCACGAGTGGTCAGCCCATAATCTCGCAATGGACAAATAATATGCTTTGTGGCAGGATTATTAATGCGAGCCTGGGAAAAAGTTTGGTCAGAAGGCGGATGGTAAGTTAAATGCCCCTGGGAGGGGTGTCCTCGCCGATTTTGTGGAACCTTGTGGTGAATGGAACGAAAACAATCGCTTATGTGAGCCGACAGAAAGAGTTCACTATGGGGGCATTCTTGGATATTGAGAGGGCCTTCAATAACGTGGAGATAGGATCAATAGTCCGGGCACTGGATCGCACGGGGATTTTCCCCATAATCTCCAAGCGCACAAATAATGTGCTTTGTGGCAGGACTATTGATGCGAATCTGGAAGAAAGTGTGGTCAGAAGGCGGGGGATAAGAGGAACCTCCCAGCGAGGGGTTCTCCCCGATTCTGTATACATTCTGACTAATGCAATCCTGTTGAATTTCATCGGAGATGGCACGAAGATGATCGCTTACATGGATGACGTCATGTTGCAGGTCCAAGGCAGGTCGGTGGAGCCGGCTCTTCCAAAGTGGTACAAGAGGTCGAGACGTACCTCTTGCAAAAAGAGTACATTATGGCGGCCTTCTTGGATATTGAAGGGCTTGCAATATCGCGAAGATAGAACCAATATTTGCCGCACCCAACAGCACGGGGATTCACCCCATAGGCTACCAGTAGACAAATAAAATGCTTTGTGGCAAGATTATTGATGCCAATCTGGGAGAAAGTGTGGTCAGAAGGCAGGGGATAAGAGGGGGTGGGGTGGGGCGTTCTCGCCGATTCAGTGGAATCTCGTGATGAACGAAATCCTGTTGAATCTCGGCGGAGATGGAACGAAGAGAATCGATTACATGGACGATGTCGTACAGCTGGCAGGGCTGCGGAGTCGATCGGAGTCGAGTTTTTGAGGGCTGCAGAAGTCGGTTACAGACTATTGAGTTGGAGTCGGAGTTTGGTTCGGAGTTGAGAATGCTTGCCCCAACTCTGAACCGCTCTCCGATTTAGGCTTAATATCCAGACTCCGACTGGGGATTGGAGTCCAGGGCTAGACTCCGCAGCCCTAATTGCTGGTACGAGGCATGTTTCTGTCGAAAATCTGCGAGATAATGGAAGGGTCACTGAGGAGATGGTCGCAATGAGTTACAAGAAGGGGGTTGATGACCATCCCAAGAAAGACGGAGTGGGTGGTCTACATTCGCAGATATAACAAACCAGAGTTTTTTGACGGGATCACCCTGCAGCCAGCGAAATTCTTTGGCATAGTCCTCGATTCGAAGCAGTTTGGAAGAGGAGTATGGAGGAAAGAAGCCCTAAGCCACTATACACTTTTTACTCCTGCAGGGGGATGTTCGGTAGGAAGTAGGGGGTAGTTCCCAAGACGAATTATTGGATGTAAACTTCTATTGTGAGACCAGTTCTGACCTATGGTGCTGGTATGGTGGAAGGGCGTGTATGAGAGCACTCGTAAGAGGGAATTCAAGAAGGTCCAGAGAGTGGCCTGTGTCGGAGTCACAAGGGCACTGAGATTCGCACCGCTGGCTGGTCTGGAAGCAGTGCGGGATATGCAGCCTACCGGGGCCTACATTCGGCAATGCACCGCCAAGGCCGAGCTAAGATTAAGAGAGAGCTCTGCATGCTGGAGGAGGACATTTGCTGCCATAGCTTCATTCTGGATGTTATGAATGCGTGGACGATGCAATAGACTGAGGAGGATCTCCGATTACATGGCATCGCTACCGATTGGGATAAGGACATTCAGAATTCGTTTTCATGGGAGGCATGAATGAAAGGCGAATGCAGTTTTTACGGAAAATGAAACCTCGATCTTCACTGATTGTTCAGAGATGGACTCGGGGGTTACATTGGGGGTCTACACCGAAGCATTCAATATCGGTAGGTTTCTAAGACTGCCGGACTAGTGTACGGTCTTTCGGGCAGAGAGAGGTATGTACCATTACAGTAGCCACAAGAGAAATTCTGGTAAGGGATTTGCAAATTTTGCCTATGAACATTCCATTGAGGAACAAAGGCCAAACCACACATATCAACGAGTGCCGTCCGATTCAAGTTTAAGATAAATGATAAACGGTTTCCTTTTTATAGCCAAATTCGAAAGGAGCAGCAATCTTCCATTCTGTGTAGGTAATCACAGAAGTATCCTTGTCCAGATGTTGCTTGCGTCACATAGAAAGTTACGCCACCTTTCTTTCTACCGATCCTTTGTCGTGTATCGCGGATGAGCTGAAAGGTCCATCAGCGTCGTGTAACATTATTCCATCTTGAATGCTCAGCATGTCTTGTCGAATATTTTCCAATATGGACCCCTGTTGAGGGTCAAGTTTGGCGTCACATATTTTCATCCGCACAAGAGTACCGGCAATGACGAAAACTGCGGATTCGTTGTCGAGTCGTTCCCCTAGGTATTTCGGATGCCCTCTAGTGGGTAAGATGACGTCCTCGGTTCGCATATCTATCTCTGTGGGGATGTGTTTCCTCGTGAACAGAAGAAGTTCAGTCGTGTACATACACAGTGTAGCCCATAGGATTCCAACCAATGTCTAGGTCTGATCATGACCTGCTGTAGTCTTCATTGCGCCTCGTCCGTATTTCTTGCTGTGATGACAGCGACAATGTCGTCTGCGTGTTCGATCAGAAATGTGTTTACTGGCATCACCACCCTCAGTATTCCGTAGTAGCTGACGTTCCATAGGTCGAGCCCAAGCATGGAACCTAGTGCCCGATGTTACTTCATGTCTCCTCATACTCTCGTTGGATGTCTGTGTGGTCTCTCAGATAACTTCTCATGATCCTCATCAGATACTACGGCACTTTAAAGTCCATCTTCATGGCCCACAATACGTCCATCCACCTGAGGCTGTTACAGACGTTATTAACGACCACCCTTGCCAATAGGACGATGGTTCAGCTTGCCCGCTGTGTCCAGCATACACAGTCTCCCGTAAGACTATGGCGATTCTGAATCACCTTTCCCCTTGCTAATCAAAATCCAAAAAATGCAAATTTTGCCCATGAACATTCCACTAAGGAACAGGGGCTAACTTCTCACCTATCAATGAGTGCAGTCCGATTCATTGAGCTTATCAATGATAAGGGGCCTCCTTTTTATAGCCGAGTCCGAATGGCGTGCGGCAGTGCGACACCTCTTTGGAGAGAAGTTTTACATGGCTTGTACCTCCGAAATGTTGCCAGCATTAGAAAGGGAAAACCACCGCTAAAAATTTGTTCTAATGGTCTCACTAGGATTCGAACCCAGGCGTTCAGCGTCATAGGCGGATGCTAACCTCTGCGCTACGGTGGCATCCAATCCGGCTTTGCTTTTCCTAAGCATCTGTGAATATTCTCTCTGACAAGCATCTGTTAAAGACGTTCAGAAGCATTCCTGGTCTACTGGGACTCCGTCGAGGCCGGGCGCCTCTCCGCTTAAAAGGCTACATGCAGCGAGTTGGAGTTCTTCAGGTGTGAATAGGGGAGTGTTGGTGTCCACTCCAATGTTTTCGTCGTTTGGTCTTGGATTGTGTGCAGAGGGATTAGGGTGGTCACACTATTCCTTATTGTTTGGCCATCCATCTCCGTATTTGGGCTTTCATTCCCAGCTTTTTCATAACGACTATGAATCCAAGTCCAAGGCCTCGGTTGAAGTCTTTTCTTAGTTCATTCAATTTCTCTGTCTTTTTTGCTTACTTTTATTGGGTATGCTCAGCTTCTGTAGCACCCCTGAGTTTAGTTTGGGTGTACTTCAGCCTTTTTCGTATGGAAGCGCGTCTGTGTTCATGGATTGAGTCATTCCCTCAGTGAAATGTGGCTCTGTTTGTTCACGGTCCCTTAATCATAGGCATTGCCCTATCACATCCTTAGCAATTATGAACATGATCGGTCGTTCTCGGCAAGGAGCAGGGATGGTTCTAGCTTTTTTCACATTCCATCTGGTAGTACTCGCATTCGTCCTTTGTACCGCATGGCATCTCTGGAGATCATTTGCCGTTTATATCTTCAGTGCCTGTCAGTTGTTAATCCTATCTGCGATTCAGACGCAAGTGTTATGTCGGGAATCCTGCCTTTACATCAGGGGCATCTGAATGTAAGAACTCTCCCATTATTGGCCACAACCAATCCCGTCCTTGCTGCCATCTACGATATCCTTCTACCTCTCGAGTTGGTCGATTGCATGCCCAACTCTACTGACCCCCAGCGATGCTATTGACGAATAACAGCCTAAACTTGATGATATCGAGGATGCAGTTAGAGAGACTGATGACAAGCAAATAGTGGCAGGCGATTTTAACTTCTGAGCAGTAGAGTGGGGCATGCAACCACTTGCCCACATATGGTTGTCATCAGTCTCTCTCACTGCATCTAGTTTCGGCTGGAATTGGTCAATAGCATCGATGGGAGTAAGGTAACTACTAAGCAGCGTAAAGTCTATTACCCACCCGAAACCCTTACCCTTTCCACTCATTTTCGATGATGGTACTGCTGGCTGGAATCTATATAGCAGTAGTTGTAGTGCCGCCTTCGATTCTGGACCCTTGGGCAATTTCTCCATTTTGCTCGCTGATTTGTAGGATATCTGTTTCTTGTTCTATAATTATTTGTGGCAGAGGAGAGTGTGCCATCTTACTCCGTTTTATACGAAAACATGGCAACCCTTGTTTGTGTAGGACTACGACATTATGCCTTGGTTGCAATTGAAGCTATGATTCCTTCGTTGCCTAAGCAAAAGCAAAAGCAAAGCAGCGCAGAGTTGAGCTACAATTACAACAACCATCCAATGTCAGAGTTAATGCAAAAGTATTGAAATTTGAAAATAATAAATAACTTAATTTTGCCTCTCATTGAAGTTCCGAAACGGGGACATGGCCAAAGTAATTTGGACTTGGATGAAGTTTCTAAGAAATTTTATGGTTAATAAAATAAAGTAATCGAAACTTTTTCCCCCCTTGCGCCCTCTTGCCTCTTAGTCACTAGCCTAAGAAAGCAATGGATTAAAGAATCGCCGGTTGTCGAGAGCAGGATTAATTACTTTGTGGCATCAACTACTGCTATGGTCCTGCTGCCGCTGTTGCTGTTGTTGGGGCTGCCACCAAGCCCCCAGGACCTGTGTAATCAAAAGGTAAAGAATGCCATGGCGAATTTTAAGTTCATTATGCTTTGTTTATGCCATGGCATGCCAAAGGGAAATAAATTCATTCATTCATTCATTCATACAATACCAAGAAGCTCTTCTTTATTTTAATACCATGAAGTATTTATTCTGTTTTACAAAGATTGATGGCTACATAGAGGAGAGAAGTCAAAATGGCCAGTTCAAGAAGCTCAAGTGAAAGCAGTACTTAAAGTGGTAAGGCAAATAAGGTTAATCTATTTAAAATATTACCAGGAAAAGCTAGAGAGAGAGAGAGAGAGAGATGGGGAGAGAATATCATAGAGGCAAGTTTTGTTACTAAACACAAATTTAAATATAATGACTTAAACATAAATTTGGCAATAAGTGGCAAATGAGGTTCGTGTGGTGTTCATCATTATCACGGATAGCTAAGTTGAGGGCTGCCGGGCGTACACATTTTGCGAATAGTGGAAAGCTTCGCATTTATGAGGAGTAGCTGCAAAAGCGGGATCGGGCAGTCAAGGATATCGAAAAGAGAGCGGTCAGGGGTCAGGTGGCACTGAATCTTACATAAATACTTAGTGCCAATGATACTCGAAATGACAAGGCGAGGTTTTGGAACCATGTTCGGCATCAGCGTCTGTTCCCAGGTTAGGGACGGCTGGAGATGGGCATTGAATCTTGAGGGAAGCGGCTAGCTTCAATCAGTTCAATCAGAATATTGAATAAGAACTGTTATGCTATTGCAGCTATATCAAGTTATAGTCCGATTCGGACCATAAATGAATGTTAAACATTGCAGAAGTCATTGGGTAGTATTTCAGTACATTTGGATTAGAATTGCGCCTTGTAGGGGCTCAAGAAGCAAAATCGGGAGCTAGGTTTATATGGCAGCTGTATCAAGCTATTGATCGATTCAGACCATATTTGACACGTATGTTGAAGGTCATGAGAGAAGTCGTTGTACAAAATTTCGGCCAAATCGGATAAGTATGGCGCCCTATAGAGGCCTAAGAAGTCAAGATCCCAGATGGGTTTATATGGCAGCTATATCATGTTCTCGACCGATTTGAACCATACTTAGCACAGTTATTGGAAGTCATAGCAGAACACCTCATGCAAAATTTTAGCCCAATCGGATGTGAATTGCGCCCTCTAGAGGCTCAAGAAGTCTAGACCCAAGATCGGTTTATATGACAGCTATATCAGGTCATGGACCGATTTGAATCATACTTGACACAGCTGTTGGATACCAAACACCACGTGCAAAATTACAGTCAACTCAGACAAGAATTGCGCCCTCTAGAGGCTCAAGAAGTCAAGACCCAAGATCGGTTCATATGGCAGCTATACCAAAACATGGACCGATTTAAACAATACTTAGCGCAGTTGTTGGAAGTCATAACAGAACACCTCATGCAAAATTTCAGTAAAATCGGATGAGAATTGCGCCCTATAGAGGCTCCATAAGTCAAGATCCCAGATCGGTTTATATGGCAGCTATATCATATTCTCGACCGATTTGAACCATACTTAGCACAGTTATTGGAGGTTATAACAAAACACCTCGTGCTAAATTTTAGCCAAATCCGATGTAAATTGCGCCCTCTAGAGGCTCAAGAAGTCAAGACCGAAGATCGGTTTATATGGCAGCAATATCAAAACATGGGCCGATTAATCCTATATTTGGCGCAGTTGTTGGAAGTGATACCAAAACACTACGTGCAACATTTCAGTCTAATCGGAGCAGAATTGCGCCCTCTAGAGGCTGAAGAAGTCAAGACCCAAGATCGGTTTATATGGCAGCTATATCATATTCTCAACCGATTTGAACCATACTTAGCACAGTTATTGGAAGTCATAACAAAACACCTCGTGCTAAATTTTAGCCAAATCGGATGTAAATTGCGCCCTCTAGAGGCTCAAGAAGTCAAGACCGAAGATCGGTTTATATGGCAGCAATATCAAAACATGGGCCGATTAATCCTATATTTGGCGCAGTTGTTGGAAGTGATACCAAAACACTACGTGCAACATTTCAGTCTAATCGAAGCAGAATTGCGCCCTCTAGAGGCTGAAGAAGTCAAGACCCAAGATCGGTTTATATGGCAGCTATATCATATTCTCGACCGATTTGAAACATACTTAGCACAGTTATTGGAAGTCATAAAAAACACCTCTTGCTAAATTTTAGCCAAATCGGATGAAAATTGCGCCCTCTAGAGGCTCAAGAAGTCAAGACCCAAGATCGGTTTAAATGGCAGCTATATCAGACTATGGACCGATTTGAATCATACTTAGCACAGCTGTTGGATACCAAACACCACGTGCAAAATTACAGTCAAATCAGACAAGAATTGCGCCCTCTAGAGGCTTAAGAAGTCAAGACCCAAGATCGGTTCATATGGCAGCTATACCAAAACATGGACCGATTTAAACAATACTTAGCGCAGTTGTTGGAAGTCATAACAGAACACCTCATGCAAAATTTCAGTAAAATCGGATGAGAATTGCGCCCTATAGAGGCTCCATAAGTCAAGACCCAAGATCGGTTTATATGGCAGCTATATCATATTCTCGACCGATTTGAACCATGCTTAACACAATTATTGGAAGTCATAACAAAATATCTCATGCAAAATTTCAGCCAAATCGGATAAGAATTGCGCCCTCTAGAAGCTCAAGAAGTCAAGACTCAAGATCGGTTTATATGACAGCTATATCAAAACATGGGCCGATTAATCCTATATTTGGCGCAGTTGTTGGAAGTGATACCAAAACACTACGTGCAACATTTCAGTCTAATCGGAGCAGGATTGCGCCCTGTAGAGGCTGAAGAAGTCAAGACCCAAGATCGGTTTATATGGCAGCTATATCATATTCTCGACCGATTTGAACCATACTTAGCACAGTTATTGGAAGTCATAACAAAACATCTCGTGCTAAATTTTAGCCAAATCGGATGTAAATTGCGCCCTCTAGAGGCTCAAGAAGTCAAGACCCAAGATCGGTTTATATGGCAGCTATATCAGGTTATGGACCGATTTGAACCATACTTGGCACAGTAGTTGGATATCATAGCATAACACTTCGTGCAAATTTTCAGTCAAATCGGATAAGAATTGCGCCCTCTAGAGGCTCAAGAAGTCAAGACCCAAGATCGGTTTATATGGCAGCGATATCAGGTTATGAAACGATTTGGACCATACTTCGCACAGTTGTTGGAAGTGATACCGAAACACCACGTCCAAAATTTCAGTCAAATCGGATAAAAATTGCGCCCTCTAGAGGCTCAAGAAGTCAAGATCCCAGATCGGTTTATATGACAGCTATATCAAAACATGGACCGATTTAAACAATACTTAGCGCAGTTGTTGATAGTCATAACAGAACACCTCATGCAAAATTTCAGTAAAATCGGATGATAATTGCGCGCTCTATTGGCTCAAGAAGTCAAGACCCAAGATCGGTTTTTATGGGTCTTGGCTGGAATCGAACCCATGCCTTCAGCGTCATAGGCGGAAATGCTAAAATCTGCGGCACGGTGACCTCCTGAACTTTATGATGTTTTCATATTAGGATCTTTTGCCTATCTCAGTCTTCCGAATTTTGCGGAAATCGGTAATGTTTCCATCGACGGGTCCCTGTTCGTTAGGCTGTATTGAGTCTCCTGTTTCTGCATTGCCTAATGTTCCAATTTTAGGATCTTTTCTTATCCTAATCTTCCAAAAACGTGGAAAAATGGGCTTCTAGGGAGTAGGTGATGGTCTTATCGTTTGCTCACTGTTCTTTAGACTGCATTCCATTAAGGAACAGTGGCAAACTTATCAAATATCAATTAATGCTGACCGACTCAAGTTTATGCTCAATGACCAAGGGCCTCCTTTTTACAGCCGGGTCCAAACGGCGTGCCGTAGTGCGACACCTCTTTGGGGAGATGTTTTTATGTGGCATAGTAGCTTACAGATGTCAACGGCATCAGGAGGGGATAACCACCGCTGAAAATATTTTTTTCTGATATTCTCGCCAGGAATCGAATCCTGGCCTTCAGCGTCATAGGCGGCGTCAGTGTTATGCTAACCGCTACAGTGGCATCCTTTATGATGTTTTAGTATAAACGGTAAAGATGGTCTATTTCATACAGACCACCGTTCAAGGTGGTCTAGACCACCGTTAAAGGTGGTCTAGACCACCGTTAAAGGTGGTCTATTTCATATAGACCACCGTTAAAGGTGGTCTATTTCATATAGACCACCGTTAAAGGTGGTCTATTTCATATAGACCACCGTTAAAGGTGGTCTATTTCATATAGACCACCGTTAAAGGTGGTCTATTTCATATAGACCACCGTTAAAGGTGGTCTATTTCATATAGACCACCGTTAAAGGTGGTCTATTTCATATAGACCACCGTTAAAGGTGGTCTATTTCATATAGACCACCGTTAAAGGTGGTCTATTTCATATAGACCACCGTTAAAGGTGGTCTATTTCATATAGACCACCGTTAAAGGTTGTCTATTTCATATAGACCACCGTTAAAGGTGGTCTATTTCATATAGACCACCGTTAAAGGTGGTCTATTTCATATAGACCACCGTTAAAGGTGGTCTATTTCATATAGACCACCGTTAAAGGTGGTCTATTTCATATAGACCACCGTTAAAGGTGGTCTATTTCATATAGACCACCGTTAAAGGTGGTCTATTTCATATAGACCCTTAAAGGTGGTCTATTTCATACGGACCACCGTAAAAGGTGGTCTATTTCATACGGACCACCGTTAAAGGTGGTCTATTTCATATAGACCACCGTTAAAGGTGGTCTATTTCATATAGACCACCGTTAAAGGTGGTCTATTTCATATAGACCACCGTTAAAGGTGGTCTATTTCATATAGACCACCGTTAAAGGTGGTCTATTTCATATAGACCACCGTTAAAGGTGGTCTATTTCATATAGACCACCGTTAAAGGTGGTATATTTCATATAGACCACCGTTAAAGGTGGTCTATTTCATATAGACCACCGTTAAAGGTGGTCTATTTCATATAGACCACCGTTAAAGGTGGTCTATTTCATATAGACCACCGTTAAAGGTGGTCTATTTCATATAGACCACCGTTAAAGGTGGTCTATTTCATATAGACCACCGTTAAAGGTGGTCTATTTCATATAGACCACCGTTAAAGGTGGTCTATTTCATATAGACCACCGTTAAAGGTTGTCTATTTCATATAGACCACCGTTAAAGGTGGTCTATTTCATATAGACCACCGTTAAAGGTGGTCTATTTCATATAGACCACCGTTAAAGGTGGTCTATTCCATATAGACCTCCGTTAAAGGTGGTTCTATTCGATGTAGACCACCGTTAAAGGTGGTCTATTCCATTTATACCACCGTTAAAGTTGGTCTATTTCATATAGACCACAGTTAAAGGTGGTCTATTCTATATAGACCACAGTTAAAGGTGGTCTATTACATATAGACCACAGTTAAAGGTGGTCTATTCCATATAAACCACAGTTAAAGGTGGTCTATTCCATATAAACCACAGTTAAAGGTGGTCTATTCCATATAGACCGCAGTTAAAGGTGGTCTATTCCATATAGACCACAGTTAAAGGTGGTCTATTACATATAGACCACCATTAAAGGTGGTCAATTCCATATAGACCACAGTTAAAGGTGGTCTATTCCACATAGACCACCGTTAAAGATGGTCTATTCCACATAGACCACCGTTAAAGATGGTCTATTCCATATAGACCACCGTTAAAGGTCTTTTACATATAGACCACCGTTTAAGGTGGCCTATTCCATATTGACTACCGTTAAAGGTGGTCTATTTCATAAATAGATATCATATCATAAATAGATATGATGTATTAGAATCATTGCCTATCTTTATCTTTCAAATCTTGAAAAAGTTGGCAATGTTTCCATCGACGGGTCACTGTTTGTTAGGCTGTATTGAGTCTCCCATCCCTGCATTGCCTAATGGCTCAATTTTAGGATATTTTCCTATCCTAGCCTTTCATATCTTGAGTAAATGGGCTTCTTGGGAGTAGAAAATGGTCTCATTTTCGGTTCACTGTTCGTTAGGCAGCATTGAGTTTCCTGTCGCTGCGCTTCCTAATGTTTCGAATATTAGGATCTTTGCCTATACCAGTATTCCGAATCTCGAAGTGTGTTGGGTCTCTCGCCACTGCTCTGCCTTATATTTCAGTGTTAGGATCTTTGCTTATCCTAGTATTTCCAATATTTGGAGAGGCCATGATTGTCTTGTTGTTAGCCCCCTGTTCGTTGGGCGGTGTTGCGTCACCTGCCGCTGCACTGCCAGATGTTTCAATATGAGAATCTTCGCCTATCCCAGTTTTCCCAATCTTGAAATAGACAGCCTTGGTCCCGTAGTACGCCATGCCTTTAGTTTTAGCCAAAATTGAAACGGAGACTTGATCAATGCCCATTACAAGGAGAATTCCTACCTCCATCTCCTCAATGCAAAAGACCTCCATTATCTCCGCTGCCAAACCTTGGATTTGCTTGTTTAAGACTTTCATCATGCTTTCCGATGCGAATATGCCGCCTTCACGCTTGATGAAGACCGTCGCCTTTGTGAGCTAGGGGATGTCCATCTTTCTCACACTTCCTGGGAGGGCCCAAGGCTCGACCTGGTATCAATGAGTGCAGTCCAATTCAAGTCTAAGCTCAATGGTAAGGGGCCTCCTTTTTATAGCCGAGTATGAACAGCGTGCCGCAGTGCGACACTTCTTTGGAGAAAAGTTTGACATGGCATAGTACCTCACAAATGTTGCCAGCATTAGGAGGGGAAAACCACCGCTGAATATTTTTTTCTGATGGTCTCGCCAGGATTCAAACCCAGGCGTTTAGCGTCATAGGCGGACATGCTAACCTCCGCGCTACGGTGACCTCCGATCGATCATCTGGAGGAATGCTACCGGATGCACTGCCGTTATCGATGACCACATAAGTCAGCTCATCTCTGTTGTGCATCTTTACCACTCTAGCGAAGGAGGTCAGTTCCTTTCCTTTTTCAATGATCGTTTCCCCTTCCGTGATGGCTATGGTCTCAGTTTGGAGGTCACAGTTTTACATGAAGACTCAGAGACCGTGTGCGCTTCTTTCGTTTATGTACCGACTTGGTCTCCCTACGCAGAACACTGTCTGGAGTCTCCATTGAGGAAGGGCTGGCTTAGACTTCCCACAGTACTTGAAAGCGGCGACCTCTTTTTCTTTTTCAGCCTTTTGGCAAGTGTTATGCTCTTTGAGGGATCTGATTCTCTTTCCATCTTTCGTAGAAGTATTTGGAGATCTATCTCTACCAGCATCCCACTCTTTGGCCCGATTGCGCATACTCTTCAGTCTCCTTCGTTGTGAACCGTATAACTTTCTCGATCTTCTTGTGAGCGGCCTTCACTTACAACTGCTGTCATATCGCTGAACTTAACTCACTATTCGGCTGCGATGACTGTTTCACTTTCGCTTTCTGAATCTGAATAGGAAACACCACCTTTACTTGGTCTTAGGACAATATCTCGATGAGTCACAAATGGAATTAGCATACCCCCATCCTATTGGGGAGGGTATAAAAAAGGTGTGTTCAACATTTAAAATTTTTGCATTATCAATATGAAAATTGATTTTCTTATTGGGCGGCGCCTTTAACACTTTGAGACAAAGAAAAACACACACACACACAACATCATCATCAACAAAGTCATGCAGCCAGTCATTGCAAAAGTTTAACCAATAATTGCAATTCTCCAACCAAATCGTTTAACTTTTTGCTGAAATTCCAATAAAAGCACACACCTGCATTATTCGCTGCCAACGACTAGGCAACAGAAGAGACAACCAAAACACACGCCTCGATAACACCCACAGATATTTCCACAATCCTCATACTTCAAATACAAAAAAATGAAGAAAAAAAAACACAAATCACATGAACTCGCCTACATACACAGGCATAAGAAAAAGAAACAAAACAAAATATCCTTAGAGAACCCTCATCGGAAAAAGAAACTGTGAACTCATTTTGTTCCGGTTTGTTTTGTGCTCGGCAGCTTCCTTTGTCAGTTAGTCAGAAAAACAGAATTTGATTGCAATCGCAAGTTGAAGCTTTAACCCCTGCCCGTCTTCGTTTATCATTCCTTAACATATTGAAGTCACTTTTTGTGTGTGTGTGTGTGTGTGCGTGAAAAATAACAAAAGCCAAACGAAGAAAATCACAAACACACACACAAGACGAACAGACAGACAGAAGAACAATTTTCCTGCCTTCATTGCTGCCTTGTTAAAATTCTTGATATTGGGTTCCTCCAAGTATGACTGCTCTTTAGAAAAAAAAAAAACAGAAAAAAAACCCGCTTGAGCAAGAGCACAAATAAAAACGGCACATCTGAGTCTGATTTTGTGGTAACAGCGTACAGCCGCATGACGAGACAAAAAAATAAATCGCACAAGATCTAAATCAGGCAATGCCAGGAGATGCGAATGCTGTATGGCCAGGCAGCAAGCAGCCTAAAATGATGATGAGGGGGAAACTTGGCGGCGCAATATTCCCATTTACACCCTTCAACAAAGAAACAAAACATAATCAGACAAAATAGAGATATTGGCCCAACCCTTCGGCATAACAGGGTTATATGGTGAGTTGGCAAAAGGCAGAGGGCTGCCTTAAAACTTATTTTCAGCCATTAAAGTCTACTACAGGCAATTAGGTATAGTTGATACAGGGTGCCTCGAACACAAAAGTAGGCTGCCATGGGCCCTACGATAGACACAGTGTTACGCCAACTGTGGAAATGCAAATTGGCCCATGAACATTCGCTAAGGAACAAGGGCAAACTTTTCGCATATCAATAAACGCTGTCCGATTTAAGTCGAATCTGAACGGAGAAGTTTTTACATGGCTGCTATACCAAAAGGGTACAGTACCTCACAAATGTCGCCAGCATCAGCAGCGGAAAACCACCGCTAATCCAGTCATTCCGTTGGTAACATTAGAAATATTGATCCAGGACCCCATAATGTATATTCTTGATCGTCTCGTCATTCTGAGTCGATCTGGCCATGTATGTCCCTCCTTCCTTCCGTCCGTCCTTCCGTCCGTCCTTCCGTCCGTCCGTCCTTCCGTCCTTCCGTCCGTCCTTCCGTCCGTCCTTCCGTCCGTCCGTCCTTCCGTCCTTCCGTCCGTCCATCCGTCCGTCCTTCCGTCCGTCCTTCCGTCCGTCCTTCCGTCCGTCCTTCCGTCCGTCCTTCCGTCCGTCCTTCCGTCCGTCCTTCCGTCCGTCCTTCCGTCCGTCCTTCCGTCCGTCCTTCCGTCCGTCCTTCCGTCCGTCCTTCCGTCCGTCCTTCCGTCCGTCCTTCCGTCCGTCCTTCCGTCCGTCCTTCCGTCCGTCCTTCCGTCCGTCCTTCCGTCCGTCCTTCCGTCCGTCCTTCCGTCCGTCCTTCCGTCCGTCCTTCCGTCCGTCCTTCCGTCCGTCCTTCCGTCCGTCCTTCCGTCCGTCCTTCCGTCCGTCCTTCCGTCCGTCCTTCCGTCCGTCCTTCCGTCCGTCCTTCCGTCCGTCCTTCCGTCCGTCCTTCCGTCCGTCCTTCCGTCCGTCCTTCCGTCCGTCCTTCCGTCCGTCCTTCCGTCCGTCCTTCCGTCCGTCCTTCCGTCCGTCCTTCCGTCCGTCCTTCCGTCCGTCCTTCCGTCCGTCCTTCCGTCCGTCCTTCTGTCCGTCCTTCCGTCCGTCCTTCCGTCCGTCCGTCCTTCCGTACGTCCGTCCTTCCGTCCGTCCGTCCTTCCGTCCGTCCGTCCTTCCGTCCTTCCGTCCGTCCGTCCTTCCGTCCGTCCGTCCTTCCGTCCTTCCGTCCGTCCGTCCTTCCGTCCGTCCGTCCTTCCGTCCGTCCGTCCTTCCGTCCGTCCGTCCTTCCGTCCGTCCTTCCGTCCGTCCTTCCGTCCGTCCTTCCGTCCGTCCTTCCGTCCGTCCTTCCGTCCGTCCTTCCGTCCGTCCTTCCGTCCGTCCTTCCGTCCGTCCTTCCGTCCGTCCTTCCGACCGTCCTTCCGTCCGTCCTTCCGTCCGTCCTTCCGTCCGTCCTTCCGTCCGTCCTTCCGTCCGTCCTTCCGTCCGTCCTTCCGTCCGTCCTTCCGTCCGTCCTTCCGTCCGTCCTTCCGTCCGTCCTTCCGTCCGTCCTTCCGTCCGTCCTTCCGTCCGTCCTTCCGTCCGTCCTTCCGTCCGTCCTTCCGTCCGTCCTTCCGTCCGTCCTTCCGTCCGTCCTTCCGTCCGTCCTTCCGTCCGTCCTTCCGTCCGTCCTTCCGTCCGTCCTTCCGTCCGTCCTTCCGTCCGTCCTTCCGTCCGTCCTTCCGTCCGTCCTTCCGTCCGTCCTTCCGTCCGTCCTTCCGTCCGTCCTTCCGTCCGTCCTTCCGTCCGTCCTTCCGTCCGTCCTTCCGTCCGTCCTTCCGTCCGTCCTTCCGTCCGTCCTTCCGTCCTTCCGTCCGTCCTTCCGTCCGTCCTTCCGTCCGTCCTTCCGTCCGTCCTTCCGTCCGTCCTTCCGTCCGTCCTTCCGTCCGTCCTTCCGTCCGTCCTTCCGTCCGTCCTTCCGTCCGTCCTTCCGTCCGTCCTTCCGTCCGTCCTTCCGTCCGTCCTTCCGTCCGTCCTTCCGTCCGTCCTTCCGTCCGTCCTTCCGTCCGTCCTTCCGTCCGTCCTTCCGTCCGTCCTTCCGTCCGTCCTTCCGTCCGTCCTTCCGTCCGTCCTTCCGTCCGTCCTTCCGTCCGTCCTTCCGTCCGTCCTTCCGTCCGTCCTTCCGTCCGTCCTTCCGTCCGTCCTTCCGTCCGTCCTTCCGTCCGTCCTTCCGTCCGTCCTTCCGTCCGTCCTTCCGTCCGTCCTTCCGTCACGATAGCGGTCGAACGCGTAAAGCTAGCCGCTTGAAATTTTGTACAGATACTCAATATTGATGTAGGTCCAAATTTTTTACACAGTGTTGTGCTATGTCTTCCAACAACCGTGACAAGTACGGTCCAAATCGGTCTACAGCCCAGATATATTGTAGCTCCCATAGTTTAGAAGAATCCGTGGTGGTATGTTCCCAAGATTCCGCCCGGCCGAACTTAGCGCGCTTGATTTTTTCTGCTGTTCTCGCCAGGAGAACGCCATCTCTTGCTTTGAAAAAGTCCATAATCCAAAGATTATAAGAAAAGCTAAGCAGTCTATGAAGGTTTAAAGGACTCTAGTAAGTGGAATCAAATGTCGCAAAAAAAAAATCTTAAACATATTCGGGCATTCTCTTTAGAGTTCTTTGATGTGCTTGAACGACTACAAAAAATTGTGGGTGAGCATGAAGACCAAGGTATCGTAGCACTGTTACTTCTTAGCCTTTGATTGAATGATGAGAAAGAGGAATGTGAGTAAAAAAACGAGTTGGATACAGTCATTCACACCATAATAGCAAACCGTCATCATCATTTGAAACAATAACACGGCACCAGCAGCCAAAACGCCGGCAGCAAGTAGCATGAAAAAGAAAAATGGTAGAGGTTCTTGCAACTTCAACTTTTTGGCCTTTTCTTGTCTATCTGTCTGTCTTTGATTGACTCGAGCCAGCCCTTTTGGTGGCCCTTCTGCTGGCAAATAGAAAGGGGACAAGTAATAGATTTACAGTGGCTTTAAACTATACAAAAAAACCAGTAAGGAAGGTCAAAAGTCGGGCCGTGCCGATTGTATAATACCCTACACCTCCGATGTTGTGGTAGTTGACAAGGAGAGCGTTTTACAAAGTTTTTTCAAGATTGGTCAAGAAATGAGCTTTCAGTGACTCTTTAAGTGAAAATCGGTCTATATGCATATATGGCAGCTGTATCTAAATCTGAACCGATTTTCATAAAATTCACCAGCAAAGTCGAGAGGCCAAAAAAAACCTACCTGCCACAATTCGAGAGGATCGATTGAGTAAGGTAAGGTTGAAAAGAGGGTGCATATGCTTATCCACCCTTTGCCACTATGGACATACACCTAAGCCAGTAATCGGCTTGTTGTGCGCTCTATAAACTCCGCCTGCAGGACCGTATCATGGTCAGGCAGTCTAAAACCGATCTCAGTTCCTCAGTTCTCAATGTAGACCCCCCGGGCCCACTTTTTCCTTCAGCTTTGATCCATCTGTGTAACATGATCTCCCAGAAGGGGCAATACTAGGGTTCCTTCAATCCAAGACTGTGCCGATGGCAGCAGTGCCTCACACTCGACTTCAAGTGTCGTCTCAGATAGCCGATCGGAAACCTCTTCCTTTTCTTCCAGGTTTCATATCGTCGCCTCGATTATACCGTGATGGTATGAGCTGATCCCATCCTCAATCCATTCTCCCATCGCCTTAAGTCTCCTAGCCGCAGTGGCTGCCTCACATTTAATCTGTATGTCAATGGGTCGGATATCCAGAATAGTCTCCAGTGCCCTAGTGGGCATGATCCTCATCGCTCCGCCTACGCCAAGACAACATGTTCTCTGAACCTGTTGTATGGTCCTTATGGTGAACTTTTTCTCCATAGAAGTCCACCAAACTACTGAGGCGTAAGTAAGTATTGGTCTAATCACGCTCCTGTAGAGCCAATGAACTATTCTCGAATTCTGGCCCCATTTCGAGCCTATGGCCCGTCTACATATGGTCCAACATCTGTGAGCCTTCTCAGTACTCTCCTGAGTATGACACTTCCAATTCAGTTTCCTGTCCAAGATCACACCTAAGTATTTGACCTTGTCAGATATCAAAATCATCCTATTGAGAAAAAGTGATGCGTTAAATTGGCCCACCTTCGAATTTCTCGTGTACAGGTATATTTCAGTCTTTTCTGGGTTAACATTGAGACCTCTGGGTCTAGACCAGTCATATGCCATATGCGAGACCCTTTCGGCTCTTCTGCATAGCTCGTTCGGATCCTTACCAGACGATGTGATAATACTTCTAAGAAGTATTATCACATCGTCTGCGTAGCAGGCGGTTTCAAATCCCTCCTCAGTCAGCATCCGTAATAGGTCATTTATGGTTGCCACCCAAGTGGCGTTAAAAATTCGCCCCTGTGGCTTGCCTTGTGCCACTTTCTCCCTTACATTTATGCTATGGGACACACAATTTATCTACCTGTTCCTTAGCATATGGTTTATCCAGCCTCTAAGGACCGGGTCCACCCGGTACTGGTCTAAGGATTGGATCTGTGTGTCGGTCCGCACATTGTTAAAAGCCCCCTTGATGTCAATGAATACGGCCAGGGTGTACGTTTAAAAAATGACCACTTTACTGCATTATTACTGCAAATCGGACGAACATATATATATGGGAGCTATATGTAAATCTGAACCGATCTTTACAATTTCAATAGGCTTCGACTCTAGACCGAAAAACATGCCTGTACCAAATTTTAAGAAGATCGGATGAAAACTGAGACCAGTACTTTGTACACCTTAGCTAAATCGAATAAGAAAATGATTCTGACAGTGGGTTGTGTTCGGCCTCTCGACATCCTTCTTCAAATTGGAACAGATCGGTCCAGAATATAGATGCCATATAGACCGATCTCTCGATTTAAGGTTTTGGGCCCATAAAAGGCACATTTATAATCCGCTTTCGCAGAAATTTGGGACAATGAGTTGTATTAGGTCTATCGACATTCCTCTTAAATTTGGCCCAGATCGGTCCAGATATGTATATAGCTGCCATGTAGACGGATCTCTTGTTTTAAGGTCTTGGGCCCATAAAAGGCGCATTTATTGTCCGATGTCGCCGAAATTTGGGACAGTGAGTTAAATTAAGCCCCTCGACAATTTCCAGAAATATGGCAAAGATCGGTCCAAATTTGGATATAGCTACCATATAGACCGATCTCTCAATTTAAGGTCTTGGGTTCATAAAAGGAGCATTTATTATGCGTTTTCTCCGAAATTTTGGACAGTGAGTTGTGTTAGACCCCTCCACATCTTTCTGCAATATGGCCCAGATCGGTTCAGATTTGGATATAGCTGCCATATAGACCGACCTCTCGATGTAAGGTCTTAGGATCATAAAAGGCGCATTTATTGACCGATTTTGTCAAAATTTGGGACAGTGAGTTAAATTAAGCCCCTCGACAATTTCCAGAAATATGGCAAAGATCGGTCCAAATTTGGATATAGCTACCGTATAGACCGATCTCTCAATTTACGGTCTTGGGTCCATAAAAGGCGCATTTATTGTCCAATATTGCCGAAATTCGAGACAGGGAGTTAAGTTAGGCTCCTCGACAACTTCCTGGATTATGGCACAGATCGTTTCGGATTTGGATATAGCTGCTACATAGATCGATCTCTCGATATAAGGTTTTTGGCTAATAATAGGCGCATTTATTGTCCGCTTTCGCTGAAATTTGGGAAAGTGAGTTGTGTTAGGGCCTTCGACATCCCTCTTGATGTCGGTCCAGATTTGGACATATCTGCCATTTGGACTGATCTCCCGATATGAGGTTTTGGGCCCATAAAGGTGCATTTATTGTCCGATGCCGCCGAAATTTGGGACAGGAAGTTATGTTAGGCCCTTCAACATTATTCTTCAAATTGGCACAGATCGGTTCAGATTTGTATATAGCTTCCATATAGACCGATCTCTCGATTTAAGGTCTTGGGCCTGCAAAAGGTGCATTTATTGTCCGATTTCGCCGAAATTTGGAACAGTGAGCTATGTTAGGCTCTTCTATATCCTTCTTCAATTGGCACAGATCGATTCGGATTTGGATATAGCTGCCTTATAGACCGATCTCTTGATTTAAGGTCTTTGGCCCATAAAAGGCGCTCTTAATCACTGCAAAGTTTTCCAGGAAACTCTTATTGCAAAGCAATATTCTGTAAAAGAAAAGTCACAGATTGTTCCATGTGAGTCAAATTTCTAAATCAGATTTTCTTAAGAAAATCATTAGTCAAGGCAATTTGTTAAAAATTTGCCAAAATGAATTTACCAATTCTAGAAAAATGTCTTTCAAATCCATTGAGCCACAAACTCAGTGTCCTCCATAAAGAGTCTCCCCACTCCTGCCTATAAAGTTGTCCTTTTCATTTTTTTTTACCCATCATATTCTTGAATGAATGGTTAACACCAGCCAACCTACCATCTACCCACACACCCAAGCAGCCAACTCATTCACCAGCAATCTGGCAATTTCATGCGAGGGTGGTATGACAATTTTTCATAATTGGCAGGTGTTCGCGATTCCATGGATAATTTGCCACCTAAAAAAAGTGTAAGGAGGGGGGGGCGATTTAGTCGATATGCCAACATGACACCATATGCTATTGATGGATGAAAAACCGACGGACAGAAAGACAGACAGACAGAGAGCTTCAGCGACAAAGACAGACAGTTTGGAGAGCGCTTCAACTCCAACGCTGAGGTGTGTGTAACATTTGTTAAATTAATCCCATTAAAACGTAACCGCTACTTGACACTGGTGTCGGCGTTGGTGTTGGTGTTGGTGTTGGTGTTGGTGTTATCACTGTTGTCGATGGCAGACTGGCAATTACCACTCACTGCTCAAATATATTCAATTAACATTTTGGTGTCAGCTGATGATACAAATGCCAGCTCCAGAGGCCCCAAACAGTCAGCTTGCAAGCCAACCAGTCAGCGAGTGGTATTCTATTTGGACGTAGGCTTAACTTAAGGCTATAATCAATCAGTGCAAAAGTCCTCAAGGCCAAACAGTTGTGTTCACAGATTGTGGATTTAATGTTTATGGAACGTACAGGGGGAAACGAGAGGTGGGAAATATTGGCTTAATTTGACTAAGGGATTTCAATTTTTTTCTAAAATTTCCAAAGGATATTAGACAAGGTAAATGTTTGTTTGATTAGAAATCTGCTAATATAAATCATTCTTATAAATAAGGAAATTTAAATTAATCATGGAATTCTAAAGGATATATGCCTAAGGAGCAAAAGCTCCACAAAAAGGATTAAGGAAAAAAGGATTGCTCTTTGATTGCATGAAAGAAGATTTTAAGACAATTTAAAAAGGCTAGATAGGAGGGTACGACCAAGAGTGTCGAGATGCTTCGGAAGTCAAGAATGCGGCATATAGAGCAACCCTGCAATCAGTAGCAACGCGCCAGATGAAGGAGAGGTATAGGGGGAGAAAAAAGGAACGTCCGGAGAAAGAAAAAGGAAATGGAAAGACGTGAGTGTGAACGAATTGAGATGTACGGGAGTCAGAATGAAGTCCGAAAATTCTACCAAAGAATTTAACATCAAACCGATGGCCTTGGTGCAGGCACATCCTCCTACAGAGACAAAGAAGGAAATCTGTTAACTGACACAGATAACATGCTGAGGATATGGAAAACACATTTTACCCAACTGCTAGTGTCCGATGTTGGCGGCGAAAAGCATACCGCAGAACCATTGCCTGATGATGGTATAGAATGTTTAACTCTTAATCAAAATGAGGTCCAAGTAGCAGTGACCCGACTGAAGAACAACAAGGCAGCAGGATCCGACGGGTTACCCGCTGAACTAAGACCGGAGGCGACACGCTGATAAGGCGTATGCATCAGCTGATCTGCTCAATCTGGCTAGAAGAACGCATATCCGATGATTGGAACCTCAGCATATTATGTCCCGTACACCAGAAAGCAGACAAGACGGAATGTGCCAACTACAGAGGAATAAGTATCCAACCGCTAGTGCTCGACATTGGCGGCGAAGAGGATACCGCAGAACCAATCCCTAATTATGGTATAGAATGTTTATCTCCTAGTCAGAATGAAGTCCAAGTAGCAGTGACCCGACTAAAGAACAACAAGGCAGCAGGAGCCGACGGGTTACCCGCTGAACTATTTAAGGCGTATGCATCAGCTTATCTGCGCAATCTGGCTAGAAGAACGCATACCCGATGATTGGAATATCAGCATTCTATGTCCCGTACACAAGAAAGGAGTCAAGACGGAATGTGCCAACTTCAGAGGAATAAGTCTCCTCCCCATCGCATACAAGATACTCTCGAGCGTACTGTGTGAAAGATTAAAAGCTAAAGTCAATGAGATAAATGGGCCCTATCAAAACGGCTTTAGACCTGGTAAAACCACCCTAGACCAGATATTCACACTAAGCCTGGAAAAGACCCAAGAAGGACAAATCAACACCTACCATCTCTTTGTTGACCACAAAGCCGCCTTCGATACTCCTTTACGTTCAAAGGTATTTCAAGTCATGTCTGAGTTTGGTATACCTGCACAATTGAAAAGACTCTGCAGGATGACACTTGCTGATACGCGTTCCTCAGTAAGAATAGAAAAGAATCTCTCCGAACCATTTAATACCAAACGAGGTTTCGGACAAGGAGACAGCCTCTCGTGTGATCTCTTTAATATCCTATTGGAGAAGATTATATGAGATGCAGATGTGAATAAGATATGGCACACTAATCACGTCGCCTATGCCGATGACATCGATATCATAGGTCGCTCACCGGAAGTAGTAACTGCAGGCTTTGAAAGAATCGAAAGAGAGTCAGTGAAAATGGGTCTGGCAGTAAATGAAGAAAAGGCGAAATGTATGGTTTCAACTCCCAAAAAAGCCTTGCACAACCGAGCAGATAAAGCAAATGAAGAAAGTTGGGAACCCCATCTTTGAGACAGTCAGTAACTTTATCTACCTCGGCACCGCCGTATCGGAAACGAATGACACCAGTTTTGAGATAAAGCGAAGAATAATACTGACAAACAGATGCTACTTTGGACTATGAAGGCAGTTTAGAAACAAGGCCACCTCTCGAAGATTACACTATGCAAGAAACTGATACTACCCGTGATGTTATATGGTTCTGAAGCATGGGTACTTGTGAAAGCATTCGAGGCAGTGCTTGGAGTGTTTGAGAGAAAGATTCTTCGTAAAAGATATGGACCAGTTTGCGTTAATGGAGAATATAGGCGTCGTATGAACCACGAGCTGTATGACGACGATAGCATAGTTACACGCATCAAAATACAACGGCTGCGTTGGCTAGTTCATTTTGTCAGATTGGATGAAGAAGCTCCAGCAAAGAAGTCTTTTGAAGGCAAACACGGTGGTACACGCAAACCGGGAAGACCAAAAGCCCGATGGAAAGATCAAGTTGTGGGAGACACCTCGAAACTTGGTGTCAGAGATTTTAGAATGAGCGCAGAAGATCGAGGCGCTTGGAACGCTATTCTACGTTCCGCTAGTGAAACAAATATTCTGTCATAGCCAATTAAAGTATGTAAGCTAGCAAGATAGGAGGGTACACAAACATTTTTTTATGCAAAACCAAACACAAATTTGCCCTGGAATATTTCACTTATGAACACCGAAGAGGCTTTTATCAGATCAATGAGTGTCGAACGGTTTGCTGGGATGCAATTTGAGTCATTCAGCGATGAAAGATGTTATGGTGTATGCGCTGGCGGTGTGCATTGAATGGATAGAGTGATTCAATCTTTACATCAGCACCGGTTGGACTGGGTCTTTAGAGATTGAATTAGTGCTATGCTTACGAACTTATGGATCTTATGGTCAAATCCGGGCCATATTCGCCACATACGAGTATATCGATGAGTTAAATACAAATCCATATTCATTAAATTTCTGCGAAATTGGACCAAACATACTCCTTTCACAAGCACAAGGCCCTTAATCGTAAAAACTATCTATGTGGCGGTCCATTCGTCCTTCTGTGGAAATATTCTTCTAAGACCCTGATAAAGTCTAAACGAATAAAGAAATTTGCCTGAAATTTTGATCGATATCCAGATTTTACTACGCACATTTTAACCAAGTATGGTCATAATAAAGCCATCCAACAAACTGAGCCTCCAAAGTTTATGGGAATGATGGCCGGAATCGATCCATAAACTGATATTGCTGCTGTAGTTCCCATATCAACTTCCATCCTTGAAAATGGGTAACCTTATTAGGCGTTTTTTTTTTTGGGAAGGATATTTTTATTACATTTCCCCTATGGCAAAGGGTACTTGGGAGAAATTTACTTGTATTTATTTACCCTATGCCTTGCGAAAACACTTTTTTACCTTTACCGTTGGGGAATGTAATTTTATTATCCTATCCCTTGGGTCAGGATACTTTTATTACAGTAACAGTTTCCTTGGAGAAGGGTGCTTTTTTAAACCGTTCCCTTGGGGAAGTGTACTTTTATTACAAAATCCCTTTGGGAAGGGTAATTTTATCACGCTTTGCCCTGGGAGAGGGTAATTTTTTTTTACCCAGCCCTTTGCAGTAGGGTACCTTATTATCTTTTCCCATGGGGAAGGGTACTTATTTTCGATGGGAATGGGTAATTTTACTATCCCTAGGATAGTAAAAATCCCTAGGAGAATGGTACTTTTATTGCCCTTTCCTCTGGAAAGGGTACTTTCATTGCCCTTTCTCTTGGCATGGGGTACTTTATTTACACTTTCCCTTGGGGAAGGTTACACTCATTGCCCTTTCTCTTATAATAGGGTACTTTAACGCCCCCCTCCCTTGAGAAAGAGTACTTTTATTACCCTTTCCCATGAGAAAGTATACTTTTATTACCCTTTCTGAAGGGTACTTTTATTACACTTTCTGTTGAAAAATGGTACTTTTCCTTGGGGAAGGTAATTTTTATTACCCAGTCACTTAGGGAAGGGTAGTTTTGTTACCGTTTCTCTTGGGGAAGGATACTTCAATTAGTCTTTCATTGGCGGAAGGGTACCTTTATTACCCCTTCCCTTAAAAAGGGTACTTTTATTGCTTTTTATCTTGGAAAAGGGTACTAAAAGGGTTAATAACCTTTTCCTTGAGAAAGGGTACTTTTATTATCCAGTCCCTTTTGAAAGGGTACTTTTATTACCACTTTCCTTGGGGAAGGGTACTTTTATTACCCTTTCCCTTGGGGACGGGTACTTTTATTACCCTTTCCCTTGGGGAAGGGTACTTCTATTAAGCTTTGCCTTGAGTAATGGTACTTTTATTACCATTTCCCTTGGAGAAGGGTACTTTTATGACCCTTTCCCTTTGGAGAATGATAATTTTATTACATTTTCCCTTGTAAGGGTACTTTTATTACGTTTTGGGGATAGGTACTTTTATTACCCTTTCCCTTGGGGAAAGGTACATATATTATCCCTTCCCTTGAGGAAAGGTACTTTTATTAACCTTTCCCTTGGGGAAAGGTACTTTAATTTACCTTTCCCTTAGGAAAGCAAATTGTTTACCCTTGGGGAAGGGAAGTTTTTACCCTTTCCCTTATGGAAGAGTTTTTTTATTACCCTTTCCCTTTGGGAAGGATACTTTTGTTACCCTCTCCCTTAGGCAAGGGTACTTTTATTACCCTTACCCTTAGGCAAGGGTATTTTTATTACCCTTACCCTTACGTAAGGGTACTTTTATAAAATTTTCCCCTTGGAGAAGACTACTTTAATTATTCTTTCCCTTAGGGAAGGGTACTTTTATTACCCTTACCCTTGCGTGAGTGTAATTTTATTACGTTTTCGCTTGGGGAAGGGTACGTTTATTATCCTTTCCCTTAGGGAGGATAATATACGTACCTGTTCTTTGCCTCTAACTTCGGGAAAGATGCTTTTATTTCTCTAGGGAAGGGTACTTTTGTTACCCCGTTCTTAGTGTTAGGGTACCCTTTTTGCCCATTCCTAGGGTAAGTGTACTTTTCGAACCCTTTCCCTTGAGAAAGGTTACTTTAATTACACCATCCTTAGGGTAGGGTACTTTTACTAGCCTTTCCCTTGGGGAAGGGTACTTTTACTACACTTTCCCTTGGAAAGGGGTACTTTTACTACCCTTTCCCTCCTCAGTGGATATTTTTGTTACCCTTTCTCTTTGGGGTAGGGTACTTTTACTACCCTTTTTTAATCCTTTCTCTTGCCGAAATGTACTTTTTTTACAATTTCCCTTGGGGAAGGGTACTCTTATTACCCTTTCCCTTAGGGAAGGGTACTTTTGTTACCCTTTTCTTTGGGGAAAGGCATTCTTATTCCCTTTTCCCTAAGAGAAGGATACTTTTGTTACCCTATCCTTTGGGGAAAGGTACTTTTATTACTCTTCCCCTTATGAAAGGGTACTTTTATCATTTCCCAGATGCAATGATACTTTTATTACCCTTTCCCATTTTTAAAGGTACTTGTATACCCTTTGCCCTTGGGGAGTGGTACTTTTGTTACCTGTTCCCTTGGGGAAGGGTACTTTCGCTACACTTTCCCTTGGTGAAGAGCACTTTTATTTTCTTTTCCCTTGGGGAAGGGTACTGTTATTACCCTTTGGCTTGGGACAGGGTACCTTTATTACACTCTCCCTTGGGGAAGGGTACTTTTGTTACCTTTCCCTTATGAAAGGCTACTTCTATTACCCTTTCCCTTGGCGTAGAGTACTATTTTTATCCTTTTTTTATTACCTATTCCCTTGGGAAAGGGTACTTTTAATATCATTTCCTTTGGGGAAGGGCACTTTTATTACCCTTTCCTTTGTTGAAGGGACCTATTTCGTCCTTTCCTTTGCAGAGCGGTAGTTTTGTTACACTTTCCTTTCGGGAAGGGTATTTTTGTCACATTTCCCCTTCTGGAAAATAGCAAAATTGTTAATGAACATTGCATTAAGTAACAGGGGCAAACTCCTCACATATCAATGATTGCTCTTAGTTTCAAGTTTAAGTTAAAAGCAGAGTCCGAATGGCGTGCCGCAAGGCGACAACTCTTTGGGGAGAAGTTTTCACATGGTTGCTATACCATTTTTACACCCTCCACCATAGGATGGGGGTATACTAATTTCGTCATTCTGTTTGTAACACCTCGAAATATGCGTCTGAGACCCCATAAAGTATGTATATTCTTGATCGTCATAACATTTTATGTCGATCTAACCATGTTGAAAGCACGCTAACATTCGAAGGAGCAAAGCTAGCCGCTTAAAATTTTGCATAAATACTTTTTATTAGTGTAGGTCGGTTGGGATTGTAAATGAGCCAAATCGGTCCATTGTTTGATATAGCTGCCATATAAACCACAGAACCGGAGAAGAATTCTTTAATTTCACTTTATCTTGGAGAGGGTTTTTTTATTTGTTACCATTTTACTTAAGGAAGGTCAATTTTACTGCCCCTTTTTGAGGAAGTGTCCTTTTATTTTTACTTTTCTTACAATCTCCCTTTTGTTACCCTTTGCCTTTGGGAAGTTTTCCCCTCCTACTATGAGGTACTATGCCATGTAAAACTTCTCTCCAAAGAGGTCGCAGTGTGACAACTCTTTGGAGAGAAGTTTTACATGGCACGGCGTTCGGACTCGTCTGTAAAAAGGAGGCCTCTTATCATTGAGCTTAAACTTGAATCGGACTGCACTCGTTGATATATGGGAAATTTGCCCCTGCTCCTTAGTGGAATGTTCATGTGCAAAATTTGCATTTGAATGTTGGATTTGTATTTCACTTACGAATAGCTTTAATTTGAATCAAATAATGACTCAGTCCTACCTTTTTTAACGTGGGTTGGCCTCCAAATACTTTTCTCCTTCTGATGACCTAGAGTTCCTTGGATTATTATATCCTACGAAACTTTGCTTATTCACTACAAATCCTTTTTGTTTAAGAATTCTGGTGTCTAGTTTAAATTGGCTTTCGCTTGACCTCTATGTTTGTTAATAATTATATAAAATCATTAACGTCTTTGCTATAGTCGAATATCCCACTGTGCGCATAATGGCACAGCTGGAAATTTTGCAAAAATATCGCTGTCTGGGCAAAATTATAATGATGTTGTCTAATATGGCTTGTTGTTTTGTTTTTCTATGCCTTTTGTTTCGTTTCGTTCTTTATCTGTTTAAATATTCCCTGCGGTCAAGGTAAAGTTTTTCAAGATTTTTTCAACAATCCGCCTTGTTACAGTTTTCAAACTGACACACAGAAGAAGAGGAATGAATATCCTACCTCCGCCAGCTTATAAACACGATGGCACGATGGCATAGTCTTGCACAGCATTCAATTGGCTGGCGGGGCAAGTGGCGAAGGACAATAGGCTCAAGAAACTTAAAACAAAAGGAACAACAGGATACCAATAGATCTTCCTTTTTTATGTTCCATAGTTAACCTGGCGGCCTTATTCGTACTATTTCCTCTCCTTCTCTCTCTCTCTCCCTCTCTCTCTCTCTCTCTCTGGCAACAGTTTCGTTTTGATATATATACCAGTGTTGCCACATATTTTTCATGGAAATTAGTAGGAATAGTTTTGAAATTTCAACAACTCAATGAAAAAACTTTGCAAGCTAGCTGGATTACGCCCCAAGATGACTTACGGAATGTATACGACTTTAGTGAGATCAGTGCTGTGGTTTGAGGTACGGGTATGGAAGAAGCCTGTGGATATGAGGATTTGTTTTACGAAGTTCGGTTTGTTTAGATCCACACAAAGAGGTGGTTGAGAATCTATGCTGAATATGTGGCTAATTTAAAACTGTGCTGCTAATGCCGCATTCAAGGAGGACGGATTAAGGTAAGAAAATCTCAGGTTACTTTGCATTCCCAACAGGCAAGGGAGGGCAATGGGGATGGGATTGGGATTTGGGGTATATTCACTTAATATCGACACATTGTTGAAACTGCTGAATGAGTCTAAACAAGTAAAGGCGTGCTAAGTTCGACCGGGCCGAATCTTATATACCCTCCACCATGGATCGCATTTGTGGAGTTCTTTTCCCGCCATCCCTTCTTAGGCAAAAAAAGGATAGAAGCAAAGATTTGCTCTGTTATTAGAGCGATATCAAGATATGGTCCGGTTCAGACCACAATTAAATTATATGTTGGAGACCTGTGTAAAATGTCAGCCAATTCGAATAAGAATTGCGGCCTTTGGGGGCTCAACGAGTAAAAATGAGAGATCGATTTATATGGGAGCTGTATCAGGCTATAGACCAATTCAGACCATAATAAACACGTATATTGATGGTCATGAGAGGATCTGTCGTACAAAATTTCAGGCAAATCGGATAATAATTGCTACCTCTAGAGGCTCAGGAAGTTAAGATCCCAGATCGGTTTATAGGGCAGCTATGTCAGGTTATGGACCGATGTGAACCATACTTGGTACAGTTGTTGGATATCATAACAAACCACGTCGTGCAAAATTTCATTCCAATCGGATAAGAATTGCGCCCTCTAGAGGCTCAAGAAGTCAAGACCCAATATCGGTTTATATGGCAGCAATATCAGGGTACGAACCGAATTTGACCATACTTAGCACATTTGTTGGATATCATAACAAAACACGTCGCGCAAAATTTCATTCCAATCAGATAACAATTGCGCCCTCCAGAGGCTCAAGAAGTCAAGACCCAAGACCGGTTTATATGGCAGCTATGTCAGGTTATGAACCGATATAAAACTAATTTAGCACAGTAGCTGGAAGTCATAGCAAAACATGTCGTGCAAAATTTCAGTCAAATCGGATGAGAATTGCGCCCTCCAGCGGCTCAAAAAGTCAAGATCCTAGATCGGATTATATGAAAGCTATACCAGATTATGAACCGATTTGAACCATACTTAACACAGTTGTTGGAAGAGATACCGAAACACCACATGCAAAATTTCAATCAAATCGGATGAGAATTACGCCCTCTAAAGGATCAAGAAGTCAAGACCCAAGATGGGTTTATATGACAGATATATCAAAACATGGACCGATTTGAACCATACTTGGCGCAGTTATTTCTTGAGCCTCAAGAAGGCGCAATTCTTATCCGATTTGGCTGAAATTTTGCACATATCGTTTTGGTATCGCTTGAAATTGGCTGAAATTTTGCATGAAGTGTTCTAGTATCACTTCCGACAACTATGCCAATTCTGACAACTGTATGGTCTAAATCGGCTGATTATCTGATATAGCTGCACAAATAAACCGTCCTTGGGTCTTGACTTCTAGATGGGGCTGAAATTTTTGCATGAAGTTTTCTGGTATGACTCCCAATAACTGTGCCAATTATAGTCTAAATCAGTCAATAACCTGATATAACCGTCATATAAACCGATCCCCGATTAGATTCCTTGAGCCTATAGGGGGCGCACTTCCCATCCGATTTGACTGGAATTTTGCATGACGTGCGATTAGATTTCTTGAGCCTATAGAGGGCGCACTTCCCATCCGATTTGGCTGAAATTTTGCATGACGTGCGATTAGATTTCTTGAGCCTATAGAGGGCGCACTTCCCATCCGATTTGGCTGAAATTTTGTTATCACTTCCAACAACTGTGCCAAGAACAGTTCAAATCGGTGCATAACCTCATATAGCTGCCATATAAACCGATTTGGGATCTTGACTTCTTGAGCCTCTACAGGAAGCAATTTCTATCCGATTTGGGTGAAATTTTGCATGAGGTGTTTTATTATGACTTCCAACAACTGTGCTGAGTATGGTTCAAATCGGTCAATAACCTCATATAGCTCCCATGTAAACCGATCTTGGGTCCTGACTTCTTGAGCCTCTACAGGAAGCAATTCCTATCCGATTTGGCTGAAATTTTGCATGAGGTGTTTTATTATGATTTCCAACAACTGTGCTAAGAATAGTTCAAATCGGTTCATAGTCTGGTATAGCTACCATATAAACCGATCTGGGGTCTTGACTTCTTGAGCCACTAGAGGGAGCAATTCCTATCCGATTTAGCTGAAATTTTGTACAACTGCTTCTCTCATGACCTTTAACATACGTGTCGAATATGGCATGAATCGGTTTTAACCCTAATGCAGTTCCCCTATAAACCGAATCTCCCTATTTTACTTCTTCAGCCCCTAAAGTGCGCAATTCTTACTAGATCTGGCTGAAATTTTACACAATGACTTCTACTATGGTCTCCAATATTCAGTTCAATTATGTTCCGAAATGAACCATAACTTGATATTGTTCCAATAACATAGCAATTATTTCCTATTATCCTTTGTTTGCCTAAAAAGAGATACCGTGGCAAGAGCTCGACAAATGCGATCCACGGTGGTGGGTATATAAGATTCGGCCCGGCCGAACTTAGCATGCTTTTACTTGTTTACTAGTTTTTTCTCGATTTTCTCCCACTGTGCATTGCTAAATTTCCCGTTCGATACCCCCGTGTATGTCTTAGCATCGAAGGATTCATCTCTTCTACGCAATCCTTTTGACAAATGGACCAAGGACAACAAACAGACAGGCGGACGCCAGAAAATATCGAAAATTCAAAGCTAACTGAAATCTGAATCCGGAAATGCCCACGTTTCTGTGGTATCATGGAATTTTTAATGAAATTTGCTTTTATTTTCTCCACTTACTTAACTTAAGTAAGATGTCAGAGGTCAGAGATCTGTAGCCAAAACCTTTTAATTTAATTTCTCAAAAATGTTTGCTTAGTACAAAGGTTACTTATGGCAACACTGGCAGTTGGTATTGCCATTGCCAATGGCCATTCACTATGTGTGTGTGTGTGTGTAAGAGTGCTGTAAGCTTGTATGTATGTATGTATGGCTGAACCATAATAGAGGAAACTGTGCCGGATAGTCAAAGGAAGATGGCCGCTAGAGGGGGTTGTGGTGGTGGTCGATTCAAGGCAGACTCTTGGCGACCACTATTACCGCGGCATACTGCCATTGCCAGTTTTAGGCAGCAATGGCATTGCCGTCACCAACACCAACACCGACACCGAGACCACCACCATCGCCACTGCCACTCATTATGATTAGCATCAAAATGAAAAACCACAGAATTAATTAAAATTAATGATTTGAAAACCAAATTAGTGGCACATTAATTAAAAAACGCAACAACAACAACAACACTCAGGCACACACACACACACACACACAAATGAATACCTTGCCATGACAACAACAACAAGCAGAAAAGTGGCAGCAGGAAGAGCAGCAACAACAACAATAATAATAATAGCAGTGGCAACATTGCTTACCACGGCGACAACAACAGTAACAACTTGGTAGGCATTAGCAACAGCCACAGCAGCAGCTACTCATAGCTAGCTGTAATAGAGGTAGTAATGCCAGTGTCTGTGGCAGTGGCATCATCATTACACCGGCATTTAATGAAATGTGACAGTGAGTGGTGGTACTCGAGTCGTAAAACATCAATTTCTAATAAAGGACAACAAAGACAAGCACGACAGAGGCCAGGATTAAAACTCGAAAATAACAACAACAACAATAAGCAGAAGGAGAAGAATAGCTTGGTAATGATACCATGTTACAATTTGGCGGAGAAGGGGGCAGCGACTACGGCGTGACAAAATGAAAGGGAAATCTTATAAAAAGCTTAATTTATATTAAGAGTTTAAGCCCTTTACTCTGTGTGTGTTTGTGTGTGTGTATGAGTGTTGCCTCCATAAGCCTAAGCAGATGTTTTGCCAAAAGCCCAACCGCAACTGCCTGCCCCCATAACTTCATTATAGCAACACTCTTGCCTTTCAAAAGCCGTTTGTTGGCCTTCATGGCACGTACTCCACCTCCAGCCACTCTTGCCTCAGTTATTCTCATTGGCATATCCAATGGCATAGCCATAAAAAATGAACAGTTTCACCTCTAGCCAAGCATAAAATATCAAATATCTTTAGAAATGAAGGAATCTGACAGAGATACAGCGCCACAGATACAATGCCCCAACCACCACACGCACCCACCCCACTCTGTCCACCCACAGTGTGGCGTTTGTTATCCTTTCAGGCTGCTGACTTTTTTTTTTGTTCAGCCCAAGCAACTTTCGCTCTTTGAAGGTAAACCACGAAATTTGTTCAGTCTTTATTTAATATTTTGTTGATAACAACAACAGCAGCAACAATAAATGAGCAAAAGGTCGAATTTCAAGTTGTAGGTTAAAGTTGTTGGCTCATTTTGGCTCATATATTAAAAAAATGGCTCGCCATGAAAAATCTTTAAAAATAGCGAAAAAATCAGGGTGACGGAATTTGAAAACTCCTTCTGGGAAAAATCTCGACTTGAGTTATGGAATGGCTGTCACAACAACAGCATGTCTATGGCAAAGTCCACTGAAACGGATCTAGTCATTGAGGTTGCCTACAACAATGAATAACCGCACAATACGTTGCACGGTGGGAGAGCAACGAAAACAAGTAAAAAGGCGTTAAGTTCGGCCGGGCCGAACTTTGGATACCCACCACCTCGGGTATATATGTAAACCACCTTTCATCAAAATTCGGTGAAAATTTCATACCTTATGTCCCATAGTAGTTATATCGAAATATATTCTGATTTGGACCAAACACTAATAAGTACAAGTCATTGTTCAATTGTGTATAACAAAATATTGGTCTTTTTAGTAGCTATATCTAAAAATAAACCGATCTGAACCAAATACGACACGGATGTCGAAAAGCCGAACATAAGTCACTGTGTCAAATTTCAGTGAAATCGGATTATAAATGCGCCTTTTATGGGGCAAAGACTTTAAATCGAGATATCGGTCTACATGGCAGCTATATCCAAATCTGGACCGATTTGGGCCAAGTTGCATAAACATGTCGAAGAGCCTAACACTAAGCACTGTCCCACATTTCCGCGAAATCGAACAATAATTGCCTCTTTTATGGGCCCTAAACCTTAAATCCAGAGATCGGTCTATATGGCAGCTTTATTCAAATCTGGACCGATCTGGGCAAAATTGAAGAAGGACGTCGAAGAGCCTAACCAAACTTACTGCCTCAAATTTCAGCGACATCGGACAATAAATGCGTCTTTTATGGCCCCAAAACCTAAAACCTAGATATCGATCTATATGGCAGCTATATCCAAATCTGGACCGATCTGTGCGATATTGCAGAAGTATGTCAAGGGGCTTAACTTAACTCACTGTTCCAAATTTCGGGGACATCTGGCAATAAATGAGCATTTTTTGGGCCCAAAACCATAAATCAAAAAATCAGTCTATATGGCAGCTATATCCAAATTTGAACCGATCTGGACCAAATTGAAGAAATATGTCAAAGGGCCTAACACATCTCACGAATTAACGAAGGATGTCGATGAGCCTTACACAATTCACTGCCCCGAATTTCATCAAAATCGGATAATAAATGTGACTTTTGTGGGCCTAAGACCCTAAACCGCAGGATCGGTCTATATGGCAGCTATATCCAAATCTGAACCGATCTGGACCAAATTAAAGAAACATGTCAAAGGGCCTAAGACAACTCACTGTCCCAAATTTCAGCAAAATCGGATAATGAATGTGGCTATTATGGGCCTTACACCATAAATCGGAGGATCGATCTATATGGCAGCTATATCCAAATCTGGACCGATCTAAGCCAAATTAACGAAGGATGTCGATGGGCCTTACAGAATTCACTGCCCCGAATTTCATCAAAATCGGATAATAAATGAGGCTTTTGTGGGCCTAAGACCCTAAACCGGAGGATCGGTCTGTATGGCAGCTATATCCAAATCTGAACCGATCTGGACCAAATTAAAGAAACATGTCAAAGGGCCTAACACATCTCACTGTCCCAAATTTCAGCAAAATCGGATAATGAATGTAGCTATTATGGGCCTTACACCATAAATCGGAGGATCGATCTATATGGCAGCTATATCCAAATCTGGACCGATCTGAGCCAAATTAACGAAGGATGTCGATGAGCCTTACACAATTCACTGCCCCGAATTTCATCAAAATCGGATAATAAATGTGACTTTTGTGGGCCTAAGACCCTAAACCGGAGGATCGGTCTATATGGCAGCTATATCCAAATCTGAACCGATCTGGACCAAATTAAAGAAACATGTCAAAGGGCCTAATACAACTCACTGTTCCAAATTTCAGCAAAATCGGATAATGAATGTGGCTATTATGGGCCTTAGACTCTAAATCGGAGGATCGGTCTATATGGCAGCTATATCCAAATCTGGACCGATCTGAGCCAAATTGGCAAAGGATGTCGAAGGGCCTAACACAACTCACTGCCCCAAATTTCAACAAAATCGGATAATAAATGTGGCTTTTATGGGCCTAAGACCCTAAATCGGCGGATCGGTCTATATGGGGGCTATATCAAGATATAGTCCGATATAGCCCATCTTCGAACTTAACCTGCTTATGGACAAAAAAAGAATCTGTGCAAAATTTCAGCTCAATATCTCTATTTTTAAAGACTGTAGCGTGATTTCAACAGACAGACGGACAGACATGGCTAGATCGTCTTGGATTTTTACGCTGATCAAGAATATATATACTTTATAGGGTCGGAAATGGATATTTCGATGTGTTGCAAACGGAATGACAAAATGAATATACCCCCATCCTTCGGTGGTGGGTATAATAAATTTAGTTAAAGGGCATTATTTTAATATAACAAACTTCTATCAAACTAGTGGAGCAGCAGCTCCAGGCTCCACTAGCCGACAGACGACCGGTCAGCAGGGGCTTTTGACGAAGACACCTGATGCGAGTCTTATGGATAAGGCCGAAACTATTCTATCTTCGCGTGCCTATAACACGCCAATGCCTTCGGACTTCACCGGCGGCGCTTAGCCGCCAACTATTTTTGCTTTAGCCACACCGCCGCCGCTTTCGCCCGCTGGTTAGCGAACGAGCTCAGCAAAAATATATGCTCTTTAAGAGGTTGAAATAATAGAAGACGCATCGCTCTCAGGTTTATTGAGAGGCCTGATGCGAAAGATCCTAAGACTCTCACTAATAGGGCGAGAGATTGCCTACAATGGGCTCGGGGATTCGTTTTACAGGCTACCCCAAAAACTACACGTCTAGATTCGGAAACTGCACCGCAGTCAGCCAAAAGGCTGTGGTCACCCGGAGGACATCCCATGCCTTAAAGAAATAGGGTGAACAATAGCAAGATGAGTCCTAGAAACTTTGTTAATGTCGCTAGGGACAGTTTGGTGATGGTAGGTTATCGACAAGGATGAGGAACAGGGCTGCATACCTAGGAATAATTGAAGTGGGATAGTCATTGAACTGTCATCTGTATAACCCGATGTTCTTGCGGAATTTCCTGGGTCTCATTCAGTTTGTGACGATGCAGGCTGGTGTCGGGGCCGATACAGACTAATTGCCTTCGGGGATTCAACGATCATTTGAAATGTATCGTTGTGCTCTGAAAAAGATTGGTGGGATCTGGCCAGATGCAGCTCAAAATTTATTCAAGAAGGAAGATATTCTTTCTCAAACAATGGCGCATGCTTGGATACCAAGGATTCCCTCAGACTAAGGGAATGTAAACCCAATCTTTCAACTATCGACTGGAAGATTGGTAGATAGGATAAGGCTAATGGTGAACGTATTCGTACTAAACTCTAGCTGTCTCGCAGACCTCAACAAATCTGAAGGGGTTGTATCCTACGCGTTCAACATGTTAAAACTGAAGGTCTATAGAAGCGGTGGGGTTGGGGAATCAGGAGACGATTCAGCGGTTGTTGCTGAACACTCGCCTGAGGAACTATTGACCACATCGCTAAGGTCAGGCGGATTGCAGGAGACTGAAAATCCCCCTGCCACAATCGAGACAGGAGGGGAACCCACAAAAGGGGACCCACCAAGCGCTGTATGGGTGGGTCAACCGGTTGTACTGGGCTCAAGGTGTGCGCCAGCGAGGAAGGACAGAACTAATAAAGCTCTTCGATAGCAGCAGTTAGTGAGGCATCTAAGAAGGAATCGTGCACACCGTAAGTGTTCAGTATCCTGAGGAAGAGTGGATCCAAAGCTTTCTCACCAGCCCCTGGAAGCTCTTCATGACAAGTTCTAACGAATCTTGTTGGGATGAACTCCTGGTGGAATCAGAAGACGAGGCTAATACAACAGTGGTTGAACTTCGGAATCCTGACTAAGGTCCGGTTTCTATAGATACATCTCTACCATTGTAAGGCCGCTTCGGCGGCACTAAAGGTCCTCTTGATGGCAGGGGGATTTGACGTGGTTCTTATCCAGAAACCATGGGTGTGTGGAGGAATGGTAAGTGGACAATGAATTCCGGAATTTAAACTTCTCTTCAGGGGACAGGGAATGGAAGACACAGAGTCTGTATACGTTTTTCTTCTTCCGTCGTCTAAGCACTGAAGATTTAGTAGCCAGCCAGCCTGCCAAGTCTCATTACTGGCTGGCTTCCCTATATATGGCATACGATTCAGAGATGCCGCCTTCAAGCCTTAAGTCGATGGTTGAAGCCGCTTCTATAGGGAAGGAGAGCCTCATGGTAGGAAGAGATGCTAATGCACATCACCAGATGAGGGGAAGTTCGGATTTCAACGAAAGGGGTGATATGCTTATCGAATATATTATAAGTTGCAATCTGGCGATTTGTAATAAAGGAGATAAACCGACCTTTATTACCTGGGACAGGCAGTAGGTTCTAGATATTACCTTTTTATCGGAAAATGTAAGTGGAAGAATATACGACTGGGAAGTTTTGGATTTACCACAGCTTCTCTGATCATCGTTATATTAGTTTCAGCCTTGGAGAAAATACTGCATAAGTGTTCCTCGGCTAAATAGAAGAAAGGAGGATTGGGATAAATTTCGGCACAAATTCTGCACGTCTATCACTTCTAGACCAGAAAAGGAAGTGGAGGATATAGACATAGTGGTCAAGCGGATCACGAAGGCCCTGAGTGACTCACTTGTGTCAGCTTGCCCTAGAGCCAAGCCAAGGGGCAAAACAGCGACCGCCATGGTGGAACCCAGCGCTGGTTGGTCTAAGGAAATGCTGCAGAAAACTCTTCAATAGAGCAAAAGCCACAAGAGCACCACTCGATTGGGACATCTATAAGGCTGAGAAAATATAGGGGAGAGCTGAGAAGGGCTCAGAAAAAATCCTGGGTAGAATTCTGCATCTTCGTGGAGAATACATCTGAGGCCTCTGGGCTAAAGAAGATTCTGTCCTCGAGACCTAATACGATGGGGTATATTCAGAGGTCAGAGAATGTAAAGGGTGATTTTTTTGAGGTTAGGATTTTCATGCATTAGTATTTGACAGATCACGTGGGATTTCAGACATGGTGTCAAAGAGAAAGATGCTCAGTATGCTTTGACATTTCATCATGAATAGACTTACTAACGAGCAACGCTTGCAAATCATTGAATTTTATTACCAAAATCAGTGTTCGGTTCGAAATGTGTTCAAATGTTGACAAATTTTGTTCAGCGATGAGGCTCATTTCTGGTTGAATGGCTACGTAAATAAGCAAAATTGCCGCATTTGGAGTGAAGAGCAACCAGAAGCCGTTCAAGAACTGCCCATGCATCCCGAAAAATGCACTGTTTGGTGTGGTTTGTACGCTGGTGGAATCATTGGACCGTATTTTTTCAAAGATGCTGTTGGACGCAACGTTACGGTGAATGAACACATTTCGAACCGAACACTGATTTTGGTAATAAAATTCAATGATTTGCAAGCGTTGCTCGTTAGTAAGTCTATTCATGATGAAATGTCAAAGCATACTGAGCATCTTTCTCTTTGACACCATGTCTGAAATCCCACGTGAACTGTCAAATACTAGTGCTTGAAAATCCTAACCTCAAAAAAATCACCCAATTCCAATTCCCAATTCACCAATTTATGAACAATGTCTAGTGAGGAAACACAAGAACTACTCGTTGATACACATTTCCCGGGAAATTCTCCAACGGACAACGTGGCACCAGAAGAGGTTGTCACTGATATGCATTCATCGGAGGCTATTAGGGAAATTGTGTCTGAGCAGAAAATCCTTTGGGCGATAAATAGTTTCGACTCCTATAAGTCGCCAGGCCCTGATGGTGTATCACCGGTTGAATTACAAGCTTTGTCTGGTAGACTGACTTAGAGAGATATACTCTGCTTGTATCAGAATGTCATATATCCCTTTGGGATGGAGGGACACGACAGTCATTTTCATTCCGAAAACAGGAAAACCCTACCACACGAAGGCGAAAGATTTTCGTCCCATTAGACTGTCATCCTTTATGCTAACGACTTCTGAGAAGTTGATAGAAACATATATTAGGCCAAAGATCCAGATCCTGAGAAGTTGATAGAAACATATATTAGGGCGAAGATCCTGGTCTTGAGAGGTTGATAGAAACATATCTTAGGGCAAAGATCCTGGTCCTGAGAGGTTGATAGAAACATTAATAGATAGATTGTTTGCGCATCACAGCCGCACTGAGGACGACACCATCTGATTCACTGAATTTAATGCCACATCTAATGCCTCTGGACATTATGGCTAGACAAATTGCTGCGACCACTGGCGTAAGGCTAAAGGAGCTTTCTCTCTGGTCATGTGGCGTCTACGGTCACTATGACCGTACCACTATTCCTGATAGAACCGATTGGAACAACGATATCCCTGTTAATGGAAGTTACATAGACTTCTATAGGGATGGTTCCAAACTAGACGACCAGTTGGGTTTTGTGGTGTACTCTAAAGATCTAGAACTGGTCATATCGAAAAGGTTACGAGACCAATGTAGTGTGTATCAAGCGGTGACTAGGTAAGTATACCCCATCTTATGGTGGTGGGTATTAAAAGAGAGGGAGCAAGAACAAAGCCTTGTGATACTCCTGCGATCAATCTACAATATATTCGTCAGATGAGAACCCATCTTCAACAACTCTTGTTGTGCGATCTCTGAGAAAACTCAATGTAAATCAAGGGAAGTATTTAGCGACACCAAAAGCAAGAAGCTTTAAAAGGAATGCACCGTGCCAGACCCCATCAAATGCCATGGAGATATGCAAAGCCACAACCTTACTCGCACCGAACTGGTGAATAGAGCGCCTTAAAAGTTCATACACAAATGTCATCAGGTCCCCCGTGGAACGATTTCCGCGGAACCCATATTGTCGGTCACTAAGAAGACCATTGGACTCTAAGTATCTCACAAGATGGTAATTTATCATGATCTCCATAACCTTGGAAAGTGCAGAGCATAACGCTATTGGTCGGTAATTCACAGAGTCGGTTGCCTCACCCTTCTTGGGTATAGGCTGGACATTCGCAATCTTTCAACGCGCCGGGAAGATACCCGCACGATAAGCAAGTTTAAAAAGATTGCGTAAAGGTGGAGCGAGCGTCGAAGAACACCTGCATAAAGCAAGTGATGATTTGCCATCCGGTGCCAGAGATTTACTTACGTCGAGATCTTCAAGAACCCTTTTGACTCCACGTATTCGAAAATATATCTGAGGCATGGAACTAGGCAGGTCCTTAATAACGGGGAATAATTGATCGCCTTCCGGCAGGGAAGAATTTCCCACAAACATGTCAGCCAACAGGTTAGCCTTATCAACCGGGCCAGTGAATATCTGGTCGTCTTCAATGAGAGTCGGAATAGCCGATGGGTTGTCCTTCACTCCTTTCACAAACGACCAGGGAAGAATTTCCCACAAACATGTCAGCCAACAGGTTAGCCTTATCAAACGGGTCAGTCAATATCTGGTTGTCTTCAATGAGAGTCGGGATAGCCGATGGGTTGCCAGTGAATATCTGGTCGTCTTCAATGAGAGTCGGGATAGCCGATGGGTTGCCCTTCACTCCTTTCACAAACGATCAGGGAAGAATTTCCCACAAACATGTCAGCCAACAGGTTAGCCTTATCAACCGGGTCAGTGAATTACTGGTTGTCTTCAATGAGAGTCGGGATGGCCGCTGGGTTGCCCTTCACTCTTTTCACAAACCACCAAAAGCTTTTACTTCGCATTGGAGAAGCAAGAACTTTGACACAAAGACGCTGTTGGTGCAGAAACTTTTCGCGTCAAAGTACTATGGCTTCAAAACTTCTAAGGGGTAAGGATCCGAACAGGCTATGCAGAAGGTCCGAAAAAAGTCTTGCATATGGCATATGACTGGGCTAGACCCAGAGGTCTCAATGTTAACCCAGAAAAGACTGAAATATGCCTGTTCACGAGGAAGACGAAGGTGGGTCAATTTATCGCACCACTTTTCCTCAATAAGACGATTTCGATATCTGCAAAAAAGATGACAATTTTGTCCATGAATATTCCTCTAAGGAACAGGGGCAAACTTCTCACATATTAATGAGTGCAGTCCGATTTAAGCTAAACGATAAGGTGCCTCCTTTTAAAGCCGTGTTCAAACGGCTTGCCAAAGTAAGACACCTCTTTGGAGAGAAGTTTTACATGGCATAGTACCTCACAAATGTTGCCAGAATTAGGAGGGGAAAACCACCACTGAAAAATTTTTCTGATGGTCTAGCCAGGATTCGAACCCAGGCGTTCAGCGTCATAGGCGGACATGCTAACCTCTGCGCTACGATGACCTTCGATTTCGATATCTGACAAGGTAAAATACTTAGGGGTGATCTTGGACAGGCTCACAGATATTGGGCACGGTGTAAACGGGCCGTAGGCTCAAAATGGGGATTGAATCCAGAGAGAGTCCACTGGCTCTACAAGAGCGTGATTAAACCAATACTTACTTACGCCTCAGTAGTTTTGTGGACTCTTATGGAGAAAAAGTGCAATGTTTGGATTATACAACATGTTCAGAGAACATGTTGTCTTGGCATAGGGGGCGCGATGAGAACCACGCCCATTAGGGCACTGGAGACTATTCCAGATATCCCACCCATTGACATACAGATTAAGTGTCAGGCAGCCACTGAGGCTATGAGACTTAAGGCGATGGGAGAATGGATTGAGGATGAGAGCAGCTTATACCTTAGCGGTATAATCGGGGTGGCGGTAGGAAATCTGGAAGGAAGGGAAGAGGTTTCCGATCGGATACCTGAAATGAACCTTCAAGTCGAGTGTGAGCCACTGCTGCCATCGACACAGTCTTGGATTGACGGAACCCTAGTATTGCCATCTAGAAGATTATGTTACAGGGATGGATCAAAGCTCGAGGACAGAGTGGCCCTGGGGGTTTACATTGAGAACCTAGGGACTGAGATCTGTTTTCGGCTGACTGACCATAAACGGTCCTGCAGGCGGAAATTCGGGCGATCACGAAATGCATGAAGTGGTGTGGTGCTAACGCTAGGACGTCGAGTGTGAACATCTTTACCGACAATAAAATTGCCATAAGGGCAATAACAACCAGGGCGGTAAGGTCACGAACAGTCTTGCAGGGTAAGAAGGAGATTAACGCCTTCTCTGAGAATGAGAAAATCCGCATCGTTTGGTTGCCGGGCCATGACGGAGTAAGGGGAAATGAAAGGGCAGACGATTTGGCGGTGAAGGCCAGAGGATAAACTTGGTGAACCCGAAGCCTTTCGGGTCAACGCAGTCCAAGTTAAGGGAGTGGGTGACGAATGCGCATGCAACATTGTGGAACAGCTAAACGGTCTCAGGACGGCGAAGATCCTATGGGGGATCCAGACAGTGAAAAGACGAGGCTATTACTGAAAGGAAGCAAGAAGGCTAAGGGAGTGGGCGACGAATGCGCATGCAACATTGTGGAACAGCGAGGAACTTTGTGGAACTGTGGGTGGGACGGCGAAAATCATATGGGGGGATCCAGATCGTGAGAGGACTAGGCTATTACTGAAAGAAAGCAAGAAGGAGATCAGTATAGCTATTGGTATCATAACGGGACACACAGGACTACGAGCTCACTTATGTAAAATCGGTGCGGCAAGTGATAGCAGTGTAGGGCATGCCGGGAAGAGTATGAGACGTTGGAACATTTCCTTTGTCATTGCCCGGCTTTAGCGTCTAACAGATAAGGGCACTTAGGTGAAGACACAATACCAGACATTAACCAACTTAGCACACTTTTACCTGCTCAAGCCTCAAATTCAAACTATGGTTGCCCAAAAAGTAATTGCGGATTTTTTAAAAGAAAGTAAATGCATTTTTAATAAAACTTAGGATGAACTTTAATCAAATATACTTTTTTTACACTTTTTTTCTAAAGCAAGCTAAAAGTAACAGCTGATAACTGACAGAAGAAAGAATGCAATTACAGAGTCACAAGCCGTTGAAAAATTTTGTCAACGCCGACTATATGAAAAATCCGCAATTACTTTTTGGGCAACCCAGTACAATCCTTGTAACCTTTCCAAAGTCACATTGCTTAAGCAATCACTGCAGCTAATTCAATTTGTCCGCTTCAATCCCTTGTCGAGACTTTCCAAACCAGCCAGTTGAGCCAATTTTCCTCACCAAACACTCGTTGGAAAAATTTTCAAATTCAATTGTGTCACTTTAAGTTAATGCAACGGCCTAAGTATGCCTAAAGTTGGTAAGCTTTTGCAAAAGGTGTCTAAACAATCGCATACTTTGCCTCTTTTTGAGGCGAGAACGAGAAAAGCTTAGTGGATGCCCTAAAATCTTATGGCATCGTCAAAAGCTTAGCGTTGACTTAACACCGTGCATACCCCGCTAAGGGGCATAGTCCTCAAAACTGAAAGTCCCAGCCTTGCGTAGGGAACAAAATGCATTAAACTTAATTTATAGACACATGATAGAGGAAAAACAATGGCATTTTTCCATGATGCTGTCGATGATGTTGTCGCAGTTGAGCTCATATCATGGCCAAAGTGATATTTGGGCAATGGCAGAATTCATACTCCAGCCATATGGACTCCATCTTTCCATTAGTAGGGGAGAAGGTAGAGACAGCCAAAAGGATGCCTGAAATTTGCTGTTCCTTTGCCGCTGGTCATAAAAACAGGCTGCAGGTGAAGAGTGAGAGATAGAGAAAGTGAATCCCTTGCTGTAGAAAAGTGAGAGTGTCGCCTTGAGATGTGATTGTTTCCTTTTATTACAAAAAAAAAATTATTATAAAAATTTCTTTCATTTTTGTTAGTTTTGCACTTTTGAGGCAAGGCAAGCAGAAAAAGGGAGACACAAACGTTCACTAAATTTTTGTTTGTGTTTTGTTTTCTCTTTTTTTCGTAGCTCGTTCCTCGTTCCTCGTTTTTTGATGTGGGAAAGTCATTGTTTTGATATTTCACAGCACACAATGGAGGATGCATGGAGGAACAAAAATCGAAAAGGAATCCAGAGCGCTGGGAAAATGTTGTTTTTGTGGATTTTGGGGTAATATATACATTTCTTTTGTGTACTTTCTCCCATGGCTCTTTGCCTACTTCATTATTATCCTTTATTTTCGCAATATTGCGAGCACTTTTAATGTTTTTTGCTGTTGTTCTTCATTTCATGGCCATACCACAAAATGACAAAAATGGGAACTATGTGAGATACCTCAATATGGCAACGATAGACAGTGGCTTCAAAGGAATCTAAGGTGGAACAGCGAAAAACGTCCATATTTCCTTTCATGTTAAGATTTGCTATAACTCTTGTGAGCATAGTTGGTAATCTTTGATTTTAAGTTTGAGAGTAGTTTTAGTAAGTACCCTACGACTGCACTGGTAGGGTGCTTCGAAGATAGTTGTCCTCTGCGGGAAAGGAAAACAGTCCAAGAAAAACCCTGGATGACCGTGGATGACCGTGGAGATTCTCTATATTGGGCAAGAGGTCTGGAGACTTTTTAACAGAGCACGTCGTAAAAAGGCGGAAGTTTATTGGGATGTATATTACACACGGCTCAAGGAATACAATAACATTACCAGAGCGGCAAAACGTGCCCCCTAGAAGCTTCTATGCGAACAGGTCGGTAGCGTTAATGCCGCCGCCAAGATAAACAAGTAAAAAGGTGTTAAGTTCGGCCGGGCCGAACTTTGAATACCCACCACCTGGGGAATATATGTAAACCACCTTTAATCAAAATCCGGTGAAAACTGCATACCTTATGTCCCATAGCAGTTATATCGAAATATGTTCCGATTTGGACCAAACACTTATCAGTACAAGTCATTGTTCAATGGTGAATAACAAAATATTGGTCTTTTTAGTAGCTATAACTAAAAATAAACCGATCTGAACCGAAAAGCCTAACATAAGTCACTGTGTCAAATTTCAGTGAAATCGGATTATAAATGCGCCTGTTATGGGGCCAAGACTTTAAATCGAGATATCCATATTCTACATGGCAGCTATTTCCAAATCTGAACCGATTTGGGCCAAATTGCAGAAAAATGTCCAAAAGCCTAACACAACGCACTGTCCCAAATTTCGGCCAAATTGGACAATAAATGCGCCTTTTAAGGACCCAAAACCTTTAATCGAGAGATCGGTCTACATGGCAGCTATATTCAAATCTGAACCGATCTGGGCCAAATTGAAGAAGGATGTCGAAGAGCCTAACACAACCCACTGTCTCAAATTTCAGCGACATCGGACAATGAATGCGACTTTTATGGCCCCAAAACATAAAACCGAGAGATCGGTCTATATGACAGCTATATCCAAATCTGGACCGATCTGTGCCATATTGCAGAAATATGTCAAGGGGCTAAATCTAATTCATTGCCCCAAATTTCAGCGACATCGGACAATAACTGCGTCTTTTGTGGGCCTAAAACCCTAAATCGAGAGACCGGTCCATTTGGCATCTATATCCAAATCTGGACCGATCTGTGCCATATTGAAGAAAGAGGTAGAAGGCCTTAAGGTAACTCACTGTTCCAAATTTCAGCAAAATCGGATAATAAATGTGGTTTTCATGGGCCTACGACTCTAAATCGGAGGATCGGGCTATATAGCAGCTATATCCAAATCAGGACCGATCTGGGCCAAATTGACGAAGGATATAGAAGGGCTTAACGTAACTCACTATCCGAAATTTCAGCATAATCGGATAATAAATGTGGCTTTTATGGGCCTAAAACCCTAAATCGAAGGATCGGTCTATATGGTATATATATCCAAATTTGGACCGATCTGGGCCAAATTGACTAAATATTTAGAAGGGCCTAACACAACTCACTGTCCCATATTTCAGCAAAATCGGACAAAAAATTCGCCTTTTATGGGCCTAAGACCCGAAATCGAAGGATCGGTCTATATGGTAGTTATATCCAAATCTGGACCGATCTGGGCCAAATTGAAGAAGGATGTCAAAAGGCCTTACACAACTCACTGTCCCAATTTTTAGCAAAATGGGATAATAAATGTGGCTTTTAATGGGTCTAAGACCCTAAATTGAAGGATCGGTCTATATGGCAGCTATATCCAAATCTGGACCGATCTGGGCCAAATTGACGAAGGATATAGAAGGGCTTAACGTAACTCACTGTCCGAAATTTCAGCATAATCGGATAATAAATGTGGCTCTTATGGGCCTAAGACCCTAAATCTGAGGATCGGTCTATATGGTAGTTATATCCAAATCTGGACCGATCTGGGCCAAATTAACGACGTATATAGAAGGGCCTAACACAACTCACCGTCCGAAACTGCAGCAAAATCGGATAATAAATGCGGCTTTAAATGGGTCTAAGACCCTAAATCGGAGGATCAGTCTATAAGGCAGCTATATCCAAATCTGGACCGATCTGATCAAAACGGAAGAAGAATGTCGAAGGGCCTAACACAACTCACTGTCCGAAATTTCAGCATAATCGGATAATAAATGTGGTTTTTATGGGCCAACGACACTAAATCGGAGGATCGGTCTATATGGCAGCTATATTCAAATCTGGACCGATCTGAGCCAAATTGACGAAGGATATAGAAGCGCCTAACACAACTCACTGTCCGATATTTCAGCATAAGCGGATAATAAATGTGGCTTTTATTGGCCTAAGACCCTAAATCGGCGGATCGGTCTATATGGCAGCTATATCCAAATCTGAACAGATCTGGGTCAAATTGAAGAAGGACGTCAAAGGGCCTAACGCAACTTACTGTCCAAAATTTCAACAAAATCGGATAATAAATGAGGCTTTTATGGGCCCAAGACCCTAAATCGGCCGATCGGTCTATATGTGGGCTATATCAAGATATAGTCCGACATAGCCCATCTTCGAACATAACCTGCTTATGGATAAAAAAAAGAATCTGTGCAAAATTTCAGCTCAATACCTCTATTTTTAAAGACTGTAGCGTGATTTCAACAGACAGACGGACGGACATGTCTAGATGGTCTTAAATTTTTACGCTGATCAAGAATATATAGACTTTATAGGGTCGGAAATGGATATTTCGATGTGTTGCAAACGAAATGACAAAATGAATGTACCCCCATCCTTTGGTGGTGGGTATAAAAAGTTTCTCTCAAAAACCCATGTCCAAACTGAAACTTTAGTTGACGACATGAGAGTGAGAGCAGAGACAACGGAGGACATGTTGAGGCTTTTGATGAAAACCCATTTTCCTCAGGATACGATGGGACTCACGGAGACACTGGAATCTTGGAATAATGACTTTGATCGAAGGTTTATAATAACGGAATTTATGGTGAAGGAATCCTTGAAGAGCTTCAAACCATTTAACTCACCTGGACCTGATGGAATATTTCCGGCGTCACTACAGAAAGAGGCAGACTATCTGAGCACACTTTTGTTAGTCGTCAGACTAACAAATAAAGAAGAGACTGATAAACCAGAGCGATGCGCAGTTTGTCCCCAGATTTTAAGTTAAGATGGTGCTTCCGATTCAGATCCAGACAGCGACAGTATCAATGAAACCGTCATCGCAACCAAATTGAGAGATGAGTTTTGCTAAGCTCACAAGAAGACAGAAAAAGCAATCCGGCTCACGACGAAAGAGACTGAGGAATATGCATTGGCAGCACATACGGGCGAAAATGCTGGCATTATAAGCACTTCTACAGAAGCTGGATGAATAGAATCAGAACTACCGAAGAGCGTAGCACTGCTTAAACGCTGAAAAAGAGCTCCCCGCGTTCACTCTGGGAAGACCAAGCAAGTCCACCCACAATGGAGACCTCAGACTGTTTCCTATGGCGTGAGACAGTGTCTTGCGGAGGGAAGGAAGCGCGCGCGGCGTCTGAGTCTTCATGGACTGCGCCTTAAAAAAGAACGCTACAGCCAGGACGGTAGGGGACGACGGTTGCAGTAAAAGGTAAGAAGCCACCCTCTAACGCCAGAGTGGCAAGAAAGCAAAATAGAGATGAGCTGACATATGCCTCCAGGCGAAGGTCCCTAAAAGGCACCTGAAACTGGTATCCCTCCTCTTCTTGGACTTCTGCTTACACGGCTAGGTCCAAAGACTCCACCAGGGAAGGAGTCTCTTCTGATTTCCTATGAATTTGGTAGATGTAAAAACTTCTGGACGGCTGCAGCGTAAAGGTCTTGGCAAACCTGAAGGCTCTGGAGACGATTTCGATATAGGAGCGGCGGCCTAACCATGCAATCGGTAGTGCAGAGGTTTGAAGGCCCTCAAATATGACCATGTTAGGTCGAGACTGGTTAGATGTCGCAAAGAGCTCCTTCGAGGCATGGGAAAGGACTTAACTGGATGATGAGCCAATATGAGGGGATAGGAAATAGGACAGCTGATGAGATGGAGGCCACCATGGAGGCAGGGGTTAGAATGTCTGCCTATAAAGATAAACGATTGGGTTCAAATTTCAGCTTGAACATCTTTGATAAAAAGTACTGTACCACTATTCTTAATTTTGGGTTGCCCAAAAACTAATTGCGGATATTTCATATAGTCGGCGTTGACAAATTTTTTCACAGCTTGTGACTCTGTAATTGCATTCTTTCTTCTGTCAGTTATCAGCTGTTACTTTTAGCTTGCTTAAGAAAAAAAGTGTAAAAAAAGTATATTTGATTAAAATTCATTCTAAGTTTTATTACGTTCTTTTAAAAAATCCGCAATTACTTTTTGGGCAACCCAATAGAACCGATTAGAACTACGATATCCCTGGTATCAGAAGTTACATAGACGTCTATACGGATGGTTCCAAACTAAACGACCAGGTGGGCTTTGGGGTGTACCATAAAGATCTAGAACTGGTCATATCGAAAAGGTTACCCAACCCGACCAGTGTGTATCAAGCAGAGATCCTTGCAGTGTGTATCAAGCAGAGATCCTTGCAATTAAGGAAGTGGTGTAATGGCTAAGATATAATGTCATTACGACGATTGACATAAATATCTTCTCAGTCAGCCAGGCAGTCATTAAATCCCTGGAGAACGTATTTCTGAATTCAAAAACCGCCCTAGACTGTCGCAGATCTCTCAACAAAATGGCTGAACAGCTCAAAATTCACCTGTTCTGGGTGCCGGACCACAGAGATATCCCAGGGAATTGTAAAGCGGACCAGCTTGCGAGACTAGGAACTACCCTACACATTCTAGGGATACTGAAATCTGTGGGTATGCCTCTAGCGACTTGTAAGCTTAGTTTTCAGGACCACGCCCGAAGGACAACGAATGATAGATGGTCACAAAGAGGGGGCTGTGAGCATTCCACAACTATGTGGCCTCATATAGACTTGAAGAGGTCTACCGCTTTGCTGTCATTGGCTAGAACAGACGTCTCAATCATTGTGTCCATCATGACAGGTCACTGTCTAATCGGAAGACATGCTGACAGACTGAAGGTTGCCAGCAACGACTTTTGCAAAAGCTGTGAGGACATCGAAGAAGAAGAGACTATAGAACACCTGCTGTGTCCCGCATTGGCAGTTAGAAGGAGTTCCACTTTTAGTTCTCATTGCTTTGAGAACCTGTCTGATTTTGCAGATATGAACATTCGCAAGTTATTGGGCTATATAAAGCGATCTGGATGGTTCAACGGTAGGAACTAGAAGGCATCTTCTGTTCCTGTCTTATCACAATGGACGAAAACGCGTAAGTGAGTCTGATGGCAGACTGTCATTTGAACCTGCCCTAACCTACTTGTTATGCCTTAGATTGCTTTCTCCGCCTTCTTGTGGGGTTTGCAAAGCCCTTACTCACTACTGCCATCATCCCGTTGTGATCATCTTTCGATTAGACTGCGATGACTGTGTCATTGACACTGTCGCTGTCTCAATCTGTATCGGAAACACCACCTTAACCTAAAGGCTGTGGCAAACTGTGCATCGCTCTGGTTTATAAGTCTCTTCCTGGATGTGCTCTTTAGGCTCCACGTCGCACAGTGGGAGAAAATCGAAAAAAAAATAGTAAACAAGTAAAACGTACTAAGTTCGGCCGGGCCGAAACTTATATACCCTCCAGCATGGATAACATTCGTCGAGTTCTTTTCCCGGTATCTCTTTTTAGGCCAACAAAGGATAAAAGAAAATAATTGCTATTCTATTTGAGCTTTATCAAGTTATGATTCGATTCGGACCATTATAGAATTGAATGTTGGAAACCATAGTAGAAGTCATTGTGTAAAATTTCAGCCAATTGCAATAAGAATTTCGTCTTCTAGGGGCTTAAGAAGTCAAGATCCCAGATCGGTATATCAGGTTATGCACCGATTTGAACCATATTTCAGCCAGAACAAAAGATAAGAATTGCGCCCTCTATAGGCTCGAGGCGCCCTCTAAAGGCTCGAGGCGCCCTCTTTAGGCTCAAGAAGTCAAGACCCCAGATCGGTTTATATGACAGCTATATCAGGTTATTAACCGATTTGAACCATACTAAGCCCAGTAGTTGGAATTCATAACAAACACGTCATGCCAAATTTCAGCCAAATCGGATAATAATTGCGCCCTCTATAGGCTCAAGAAGTCAAGACTCCAGATCGGTTTATATGACGGCAATATCAGGTTATTAACCGATTTGAACCATGCTAAGCACAGTAGTTGGAAGTCATAACAAAGACGTCATGTCAAATCGGATAATAATTGCGCCCTCTGTAGGCTCAAGAAGTCAAGACTCCAGATCGGTTTATAAGACAGCTATATCAGGTTATGAACCGATTTGAACCATACTAAGCGCAGTAGTTGGAACTCATAACAAACACGTCATGCAAAATCTCAGCCAAATCGGATAATAATTGCGCCTTCTATAGGCTCAATATGTTAAGACCCCAGATCGGTTTATATGGCACCTATAACTGGTTATACACCGATTTCAACCATACTTAACACAGTTGCTGGAAGTAATAACGAAAAATATCATGGAAAATCTCAGCCATATCGGATAAGAAATACGCCCTCTAGTGGCTCAAGATGTCAAGACCCAAGATCGTTTTATATGGCAGCTATATCAGGTTATGAACCGATTTGAACCATACCTAGCAAAGTTTTTTAAATTCATAGTGAAACACGTCATGCAAAACTTCAGCCAATTAGATACGAACTGCGCCCTCTAGAGGGTAAAGATGTAAAGATCCCAAATAGGTTTATATGGCAGCTATATTAGATTATGAACCGATTTCATCCATGCTTAGCACAGTTGTTCAAAGTTATAACAAAACACCCCATGTGAATCGGATGAGAAATATCAAGAAGTTAAGATCCAAGATCGGTTTATATGGCAGCTATATCAAAATATGGACCGTTATGGCCCATTTACAATCCCAACTGACCCACCCAAATAAGAAGTATTTGTGGAAAATTTCAAGCGTCTTGGTTTAATCCTTCGAAAATTGGCGGGTTCGAACGGACGGACCCAGATCGGTCTGTATGGCAGCTATATCAGGTTATGGACCGATTTGAACCATACTTGGCACAGTAGTTGGAGGTTATAAAAAACACGGAGCGCAACCAAATCGGATAATAATTGCGCCCTCTGGAGGCTCAATAATACAAGACACCAGATCGGTTTATATGACACCTATATCAAGTTATGGGCCGATTTCAATCATTTTTAGCACATTTATTGGAAGGCATTACAAAACACCTCATGCAAAATTTCAGCCAAATTTGATAAGAATTGCGACCTCTAGTGCCTCAAGAAGTCAAGATCCAAGATCAGTTTATATGACATGGCCAGATATGGCCCATTTATATTCCCAACCGACCGACACCAAAAAGAAGTATTGGTGAAAATTGCAAGCGGCTAGCGGTACTTCTTCGATAGTTAGCTTGCTTTCGACAGACGAACGGACGGACATGGCTAGATCGATTTAAAATATCATGAGGGTCAAAAATGTATGCATCTTATGGGGACGAATATTTCAAGGAGTTACAAACAGAATGACTAAATTAGTACGAATATGCCGTGTGAGAACGGGTAGAGATATCTCTTTGAATGGTAAGAGCTGAGGTGTTATCGAGTTCATGGGAAATTTTGCATTTAGTAGATGAGTTGGCAAGGAACAGCTCGCGAATGAATCTGTGGTCCCATACAGAACAGAACCCCAATTAATCTTGGACTTGAGATGCGAGACCTAGGTCTACTGATGGTAGTCCTTAACTGTTCGCTGTATTGACAGGTCTTTGATGGCTAACTGGAGAAAACTTTCGCTGTTAAGGGCTTTTCTCAGGCCTGCCTAGTGGGCCAATGTTTGTGGATTACAGGGTGGTCAGAGTCGTTCGGTTAAGATTTTCATAGAGCAGAATCCCAATTAATCTTGGCTTTGTAATGACCTAGGACCTAGATCTACTGATAGCAGTCCTAACTGGTCTTTGCAATGTCAGATCTTTGATGACTAACTGGAGGAAACTTTCAACGCTAAAGGCTCTTCTCAGGTCTGCCTAGTCGGCTGATGTTGTAGGTTACAGGGTGGTCAGGGTCGGTCGGTAAACATTTTCACAGAGCAGAATCCCAATTAATCTTGGACTTGAGATGCGAGACCTAGGTCTACTGATAGCAGTCCTAACTGGGCGTTGCAATGTCAGGTCTTTGATGGCTAACTGGAGAAAAATTTCGCCGCTAAGAGGTTTTCTCAGGCCTGCCTAGTGGGTTGATGTTGTAGGTTACAGGGTGGTCAGGGTCGTTCGGTAAAAATTTTCACAGAGCAGAACAGCAATTATTCTTGGGCTTGAGATTACCTAGGACCTGGGTCTACTTATAGCAGTCCCTAACTGGTCATTGCATTGTCAGGTCTTTGATGGCTGGAGGAAACTTTTATCTCTAAGGGCTCTTCTTATACCTGTCTAGTGGGCTGATGTTGTAGGTTACAGGGTGGTCAGGGTCGTTGAGTAAAGATTTTCACAGAGCTAAACAGCGGTCATTGCAGTGTCAGGTCGTTGATGGCTGGAGGAAACTTTCACCGCTAATGGCTCTTCTCGGGCCTGTCTAGCTCGAATCGTTTGTTATGCGTGTTATGCGTGTTTGTTTAAACTTTAAAAATCATTGAGTTTCAAGAATTATTTGCTTACCACTTCCTATGGAGCAGTTCATTAATCCACTTGTAACACAAACTTACCTAAAATTAAAAAAAGGATAAAATTATTAATTAATTTTATATATTTACTTAATTTTTTGCTTATTATATGGAAAATCTTTATACATAAAGGTTTGTGAAAATGTTAAAAAAAAATACTCTTCACAAGCCACAGTTTCGCCACACGCAATCCCCGCAACTCATACACGTTCCCAATATATGTGGTTTTAGATGTTTTCGAAGAAATTCCAACGTAACAAAAAAAGAAACTCAGCACCCAAATATGGGGGACTAAAGTACTCGTAATGGGATGCCTGTCATTGTCTATTGACGGTGTTAGAATAAATGATGAGAATGAGGTATGAGGGGTTGTAGTGTTGGTTGTGGGGGGGGGGGGGGGGAGGGGGCTTTGTTAAACACTTGTGATGCTACCACCAAAAGGTAATTGTGTCTACCGCCTTGGTTGCTATTCTTGCTCTTAACTCTCTGCCACCCACTGCCAAGCCCCTCTGGGTATTGGTAGACAAACTATGGAAAACAAATACTTCTAACGCCTGCGAGTGCCAAGGCAGACTGTGTGCAGCATTAGCCAGCCATGGAAATTTACCACCAAAGAATGCCAAGAAATGTTAAGTGTTAAAGATTCCATGCAGAGATTTTTTAAATATTTCGCCCACACAACCTTTTGCCCCCGCCCCACCATCCTTCTTTCCTCCTTTTTGACTAGTGTGAGTGTGTTGGCCAGCAAAAACGCACACCAATAAATGAACAGCAGAGCATAATCATCAGCATCATAATCAGCATTAGCATTAGCAGCCGCATCCGCATTAGCATCAGCATCAGCATCAGTGGCAAGAGCCATGAGCCAAAGAGGCAACCTTTAAAGAATATTTAAATTACATACCTTATGGCAAGCAGTTGAATGAAGTGTAAGAAATTGAAATACTAGTACACTGAGAAGAACACAAGTAAAAGCGTGATAAGTTCGGCCGGGCCGAATCTTGAGAACCCACCACCATGGTTTCTGCTAAAATATGGCAGCTATATCAGGTTATAGACCGATTTGGACCGTAATTGGCACAATTGTTAACGGAACAAATATTGCGATTTCCAGGTGCTCAAGAAGTCAAATCGGGAGATCGATTTATATGGGAGCTATATCAGGTTATAGACCGATTCGGACCGTACTTGGCACCGTTGTTGGAAGTCATAACAGAACACTGTGTGCAAAATTTCGGGCAAATCGGAAGAAAATTGAGGATTCCAGGGGTTCAAGAAATCAAATCGGGAGATCGGTTTATATGGGAGCTATATCAGGTTCTTGGCCGATTTGGACCGTACTTGGCACAGTTGGTGAAAGTCATAAGTGAACACCACAAGCAAATTTTCAGTCAAATCGGACAAAATTCCGGCTTGTAAGGGCTCAAGAAATCAAATCGGGAGATCGGTTTATATGGGAGTTATATCAGGTTCTTGGCCGATTTGGACGGTACTTAGAACAGTTGTTGAAAGTCATAACAGAACACTAAATGCAACATTTCAGCTAAATCGTATGAAAATTGAGGCTTCCAGGGGCTCAAGAAGTCATATCGGGAGATCGGTTGATATGGGAGCTATATCAGGTTATAGACCGATTCGGACCGTACTTAGCACAGTTGTTGAAAATCATAACAGAACACTATGTGCAAAATTTCCACCAAATTGGATGAAAATTATGGCTTCCAGGGGCTCAAGATGTCAAATCGGGAGATCGGTTTATATGGGAGCTATATCAGGTTATAGACCGATTCGGACCGTACTTGGCACAGTTGGTGAAAGTCATAACAGAACACTATGTGCAAAATTTCGGCCAAATCGGATGAAAATTGAGGCTTCTAGGGGCTCAAGAAGTCAAATCGGTAGATCGGTTTATATGGGAGCTATATCAGGTTATAGACCGATTCGGACCGTACTTGGCACAGTTGGTGAAAGTCATAACAGAATACTATGTGCAAAATTTCGGCCAAATTGGATGGAAATTTAGGCTTCTGGGGGCTCAAGATGTCATATCGGGAGATCGGTTTATATGGGAGCTATTTCAGGTTATAAACCGATTCGGAGCGAATTTTGATATCAGATTCGTGGTCTACTCCCAAATACCTTTCTTTTGAGCACCATATTTCCATAGTCTGCAAACATGACCGGTTTCGGTGGTCTGCAAATACGTCTCATATGGGAGGTGTTATGGGGTCGGGGAGGCCCCATACCCACTTTTTCCCGAATATTGATATCAGATTCGTGCCTTATATACCTTTCATTTGAGCCCCATATTGCTATTGTAGTAAATTTGTCCTCTTTGAGGGTTGTTTTTGTGGGGGGCGGTCCCCCCATACACTTGGTCCCACATTTAGATATAAAATATCTTATATTTAAGCCCCATATTCCCATGGTCAATGAATAAGTCCTGTTTGGGTGGTGTTTTGCGAAAGAAGTGCACCCACAGAAACTTGCTCCCACATTTGGATACTAAATTCGTATTCTACTCGCAAATACCTCTCATTTGAGTCGCATATTGCCAAGGTCGGTAAATATGTCCGATTTAGGGGTGTTTTGGTGGTTGAGGTGGTCTACCAAATACTTAGTCCGACAATTGGATAACAGATACGTTTTCTACTCTTTAATACCCTTCATTTGAGTCCCATATTGTCATGATTGGTCTATATATATATTTGGTAGGTTTCGGGGGTAGGGCTGCCCCCCCTAGGTACCCCATCCGGAATTTAGATAGTTTTTATTTTTAGATTACTTTAAGAGAGCTCACAAAATTTCGCTTAAATCGTACCACCCATCACCGAGATCTGGCGTTTCTGAAAATTAGGGTAGGGGGAGGGTCCGCCCCCCCCACCCCTCCAGATATCAAAAAATGCACCACCTGTGAAAATTTCAAGAAAATCGGTTCAGCCGTTTTTGAGTCTATAAGGAACACACAAACAAACAAAGAAACAAATCTACAAACAAACACAAATTGATTTTTATATAAAATACTAGCTGGACACGGCCCGCTCCCCTGCGCCTTTTTTCACTCTTTTATTTTATCTGAGCCCTATACGGTCACTTCAGGAAATAAGCCTTGTTTGGGGGTGCTGGTACGGCCTTTCAGATATTTCGTGCTCTTCTCCCAAATATCTTTCATTGGACCCGTATGTTGCTATGGTCGGTAAATATGTGCGGTATGGGTGTGTTTTTGAGAATGAGGCGGATCCCCATATATCAGATTCGTGCTCTGGTCTCCTATACCTTTCATTTGAGTCCCATATTGTCCCCCTAGATATCCCATCCATCTCCGAGAACAGGCGTTTTTGGGAATAGTGTAAGGGGAGGGTCCGCTCAATCTCTTGGATTTGGTGGTGGATAAGAGTAGCCAAACTCTTTGCCCCAAAAGTGGATATCAGATTCATACTCCACTCCCGAAAATCACATTGGAGCTACATATTGTCGGTATATATGTGTGGTTGAAGGGGAGTTTATGAGGTGAGGTGACACCTTGGACCAAATTCTTATAACAGATGTATATTCAGCTTCCAAATATCTTTCGTTTGATACCCATATTGTCCCAATCGGTATACACGTCCTGTTGCGAGGTTTTGCGGGGGGGGGTGGGGGGGGGGGGTGGGTAGGTGCCTCAGACACCAAGGAATAAATTTGTATATCAGCATTGGACTCTACCTTTAAATCGCTTTCATTTGATATCCATATTTTCCCAATTGGTAAATAATTTTTTGTCTCATATTTGTGTTCTACTCTTAAATATCTTTCTTTTGATATCCATATTACCCAAAGCGGTTAAAGTGTCCTGTTGTGTGGTGTTTTTGGGGGTGGGTGGCCCCCGACACTTAGTGTAAGATTTTAATACCAAGTTCGTTTTCTACTCTTAAATACCTTTCAATTGATACCCATAATGCGCACAGCGGTGAAAATGTCCACTTGGGGCTGTTTTGGGGATGGGGGACGCCCCCGAAACTTAGAAGTGAAATTTGCATACCAAATTTGTACTTTACTCTTAAATACCTTTCATTTGATACCCATATTGTCCCAATCGGTACACATGTCCGTTGGGGTTGGTTTTAGGATGGGGCGTCCCCCCCCCCCCGATTATTTGACCCCCAAATTTGTTTACCAATTTCGTGTTTTTGGGGTATCATAAGGTGGCACAGAAAATTTCGCTTAAATCGGTGAACGTATCTCCGAGATCTGGCGTTTTTGAAAATCAAAATCGGATATAAAAATATTGTAGTACCCTATCGGTCCATGTTTTGATATAGCTGCCATATAAACCGATATTGGGTCTTGACTTCTTGAGCCTCTAGAATGCGCAATTCTTATCCGATTGGAATGAAACTTTGCACGACGTGTTTTAATCTTACTTTCTACAACTGTGTCAAATAAGGTTCAAATCGGTTTATAACCTGATATAGCTGCCATATAAACCGATCTGGGATCTTGACTTCTTGAGCCTCTAGAGGTCCCAATTATTATCCGATTGGAATGAAATTTTCCACGACGTGTTTCGTTATGATATCCAACAACTGCCCCAAGTATGGTTCAAATCGGTCTATATTCTGATAAAGCTGTCATATAAACCGATCTTGGGTCTTAACTTCTTGAGCCTCTATAGAGCGCAATTCTTATCCGATTGGAATGAAATTTTGCACGACGTGTTTTGTTATGATATCCAACAACTGTGCCAAGTATGGTTCAAATCGGTACATAACGTGATATAGCTGCCATATAAACCGATCTTGGGTCTTGACTTCTTGAGCCTCTACAGGGCGCAGTTCTTATCCGATTGAAATGAAATTTTGCACGACATGTTTTGTTACGATATCCAACAACTGTGCCAAATATGGCTCAAATCGGTTCATAACCTGATATAGCTGTCATATAAACCGATCTTGGGTCTTGACTTCTTGAGCCTCTATAGTGCGTAAATCTTATCCGATTGGAATGAAATTTTGCACGACGTGTTTTGTTATGATATCCAACAACTGCGCCAAGTATGGTTCAAATCGGTTCATAACCTGATATAGCTGCCATACAAACCGATCTCGGATCTTGACTTCTTGAGCCTCTAGAGGGCGCAATTGTCATCCGATTGGAATGAAATTTTGCACGACGTGTTTTGATATGATGTCCAACAAATATGCCGAGCATGGTTCAAATCGGTCCATAACCTGATATAGCTGTCACATAAACCGATCTTGGGCCTTGACTTCTTGAGCCTCTAGAGGGCACAATTCTTATCCGATTGAAATGAAATTTTGCACGACGTGTTTTGTTATGATATCCAACAACTGCGCCAAGTATGGTTTAAATCGGTCAATAACCTGATAAAGATGTCATATAAACCGATCTTGGGTTTTGACTGCTTGAGCCTCTAGAGGGCGCAATTCCTATCCGATTTGGCTGAAATTTTGCATGACGTATTTTGCTGATTTTTTTGTATATCTCTAGGCGCCCCGGTAGCCGAGTTGGTAGCGTGCCTCGTCATGGCTTGGATTCACCACCAGAAGCCTTGGCCTTTGGCTACTGTGGTATGACAATGGACTTAAAATTGTCCAAGTGAGTCTGTAAAGGGTTAGCACTCTTACCTAATCTAACCTAGGCATATCACCCGTATAAAGATAGGACTGGATTTTTAAATCCTAGGCTGTAGAGACAGCAGGTAGTAAAACTATAGCAGCTTTGTTCAACTCGAAATCAATTTTTATGTAGTTTTGGAGTTTTTTTTTGATTGTCCCCTTTTCTTTTGGCGTTTTCTTTGAGTGTACCCTTTACTCCCCCCCTTTTTCGGTAGCACAACAAACAAGAAGCTTAGGCAAACAGTATTTCCTTGTTTTTAAGTTTGTCTTCCCTCATGGAATGGATGGTTGGCGGTGGGATAAATGGCTGATAGGATATTTGATACCCTTCTTAAATCAACCCCAGTAGCGAACGTTCTGTGCTTAACATGCGTAAGCATGGTGATGGTGGGGTTGGCTAGCTATTTGGCTGCGACAAGCATCTAAAACTTGTGACATTATTTTTTTCTTCTTCCTTTTGTTGTTTTGCTTTTGTTACCTTTACGAGGTGAAAGGTGGAATTATCTCTTAAGGAATTTGAGCTTTAACATGAGACACAAAATAATTGATTACAATCTCAACTGAACTTTTTACAGCCACTACTTTATTGTTCACACTGAGATAATTTTTGCTGGTTTTGGCCCCTATCTCTTTCTCCCTCCCTTTCCAAGGATTGTAGAGAAATTTCACTATGACTTGGAAAGGCCGAGATTGAAGTTTATTGAATGTTTTTGGGTGAATTTATTGAAATTGTTTAGTGGCAAATAGTTGGTTTATGGGCCAAGCTATAGGGCAACAGAGGCCATGAAGTTTGTTGCCATGATTAAGGAGAAGAAATTTTGGGTAAAAATGTAGGGAACACTTTTAGGATTTTATTGAAATTTTAATTAACTATGGAATGTTGAAACATATTAAAATGGTCATTTTAATATTTAATTTACCAAAAAGGAGAATCTTTTAATTGGCGTATTCCGTTGGGGAGGCCAACAGTAAGGTGAAACATCTAACAGTAGTAAATAATGACATTAACGACCAAGGGATGAAAGAAGACAAATGTGGTTCACATCCGATCATATTAAGATATATCTGTAAAAGCCGCATTTATTGCTCGATTTCTTTGTAATTTGACACAGTTAAGCCTCTCGTCATCCGACCAGAACGTAGCACTTATTTACTTTTTTTTTTTTCAATGGTGGAACTATATAGTAAAATGGTATAGTTCCGCACAAATGTCGCCAGAATTAAGAGGGAAAAACAACCGCTGAAAATTTTTTCCGGTGGTCTCGCCAGGATTCGAACCCAGGCGTTGAGCATCATAGGCGGACATGCTAACCTCTGCGCTACGGTGGCCTCCCACAGAGAAACAAACCTACTGCAGTACGGATGTCACAGTAGCGCAGAGGTTAACATATCCGCCTATAACACTGAGCGCCTGGGTTCGAATCCTGGAGAGAAATTTTTTCAGCGGTGGTTTTCCCCTCCTAATCGTGGCGACATTTGAGAGGAACTATACCATTTGAAAAACAAGCAAAAAGTCATTAAGTTCGGCCGGCCACCACTTCGGGTATATGTGTAAACCACCTTTCGTCCCAATCCAGTGAAAATTGGATAACTTATGCACCCAAATTCGGCACGGACATTGCATGGTCTAATAAATATAAGACACTGTGGAATTTTGTATTTAAAATTTCAACAAAATCGGGTTTTAAACAAAGTTTTTATGGGCATTAGACCCTTTATCGGCAGATCGGCAAAAAATTTCAGCATAATCCGGTAATAAATAAAGGTTTTATGGGCTTCAGACCCTTAACCGGCAGATCGGTCTATATTGCAGCTATATCTAAATATAGTCCTATCTGAACGATGTTTAGGTCGGATGTCGGCAGGGCTTACAACTACTCATTTTTGAAATTTCAGTGAAATCGGGTAACAAATAAAGCATTTATCAGCTTAGCCGGCAGATCGGTCTATATGACAGCTATATCTGAATATAGTCCTACCTGAACCATATTTTGATGCGATGTTAGGGGGTTCAAAACAACTCACCAGTACAAGTTTCAGCGAAATCTGGTAACAAATAAAGCTTTTACGAGCTTAAGACCCTCAGCTAGCAGATCGGTATATATGTCAGCTATATCTAAACGTAGTGCGGTCTGAACCTTGTTTAGGTCGAATGTCGGGGAGGCTTACAACAACTCACTAATTCTAATTTCATCGAAAAAGTGCAGTTTTTATGCGTTTTAGAATCTTAATCGGTCTGTATGGCAGCTATATCCGGCACGGGTTAGCTTTGAGCACCACACAGGCTAGAACATTGAGATTCAATCTGTGTGGTGTTCATTAATGTCACGAGAAGCTTAGCTGCAATTTTCTCAAATCTGGCATATAGACACGCACATGCGCCTGGAGACACAAGAAAGAGAGAGAAAGAAACGAGAGGGCGGCGCAGAGAGCGAATAGTCTCACCGACTAGACATCCGCCCGACACAAAAACAAGAGGTGTTCACCCGTAATCTTACCACCCCTCCCCACCATAGTGAAGCATTGGCACATCAGATGACTGACCGTTTCCAAATTCTTCCCACCCTGCGGACTACTGCAGGACGTCAAGCCCATTGCGATATAAGCTACCTGTCATCGCAGTGGCCGTTTGGGACTCCCACCAATAATCCAATGTTGCGCTTCCTCAGCTTATGGACAATATACGTCCTCGTGCCGAAAATCTCGACCACAGGGTTTTGACAATCCTCCAGCCTGCAGCGCGGCCCTACGTTTGGAGTGCGCATTCACCATAGCAGTAATACACCATCTCACAGAGGGGGTTCAGCTTCATCGTAGCACTCGCAGAATTCAAACTCGGCCCAAACCTGTCCAACTCGTCCGCTGCTTCGTTCCCCGCCGACACTTGATGACAAGTTTAAATGGTGTTTTATGCAGGCACCTGCCACGAAGACTTAATTCTACAGGGCTCTTAACCCAGGGTGAATGCGGCTACCATTGGCCGTATACATAGCCGAAGCCAGCATGAGTACCAATTCGAGTTCACTTTGTTTGGACGTGTCCTCCCCCTTGGTTAGAAGCACAGCAATATCCAAACTCTTTCCGTTTTTTTGTGGTTACAGCACCCGGTTGAGTACATGAAACTCCACACCGAGCATCGAAATGCCCTTCCGGCGATTTTAGGTGTTAAACCAAAGCCACCATGTTGCTCCCAACTGGGGTTTTACCTATAGTCAGGCTGGAACCGAAGTTCCAGGGGCTCCTGACTTTCGTGGCATCAGATTAAGGACTCTGGTTCGACCACGTAGTCCAATTACTACCAGCAGAACTCCAGACAGTTCCGAACTGGTCTACTGGTCTCCTTAAGGGACGATGCAAGCACCATTCCGTAGCAACACGTTATTCAGAAATAGTCAGAAATTAGTTGGCATAACCCGAAATGACTCAGCACAAGTCTGAGCCAAAACGGGAGTGCCACCGAAACATTCACACACACACAGTATACAGTATGTTAGTCAAGAGGAATAACAGCGACACAGTGTTTAAACTGTCAAAACATCAGAATTTCACATACACCCCACTCGACCAGCTCCAAGACTTTATGGTCTAGCCACCTTCGCCATCATCGATGCAGCCTACTAACTGCTCATCCATCCATCGTCATATCGCTTCACCTGTCCACCACCAGATCGACCTCCTCACGACCAGCTCCGACCAACTTCAACGCCCAACTGCTTTTAGCTCACCGACCTTTTCGATGCAGTCTACTAACTTCTCATTCTTCCATCGTCTCATCGCTTTACACGTCACCGTCATATCCACTTCATTCCTTCCTTCCTTCCTACAATCCCCATCAAACTACTATACTTTTCACCTAAATGGTCTCCCGTTGGGGACTACTTGATGACAGCAGCGACCAAGCGTCCGAGACGATCCTTGCATCTCCCGGCAAGCCTTAATCTCACTCGATGACTTATAGCGTGATTGTCTGACAGGGCTATCACTTCTGACTCAGAATCAGCTCATGGACAATAGACGTCCTCGTACGGGAGAACCTTGGTCACAAAAGCTTTGACGTTCCTACAGCCGCAGCGCCGGCCCACGTTAAGACTGTGCATTAGTCATAGTAGGAATCCTCCATCCCAGATAAAAGAGCACAGAGGAGGTTCATCTTCGCCAACTCGTCAGCCATCTCGTTCCTCGCCATCCCTTGATGACAACAGCTTTAGGCATGGGAGACGCTCTTTGCCATATCCCTACAAGCCTTGACCTCACATGACCCGCAGCCAAGTCCTTCAGCACCACCTTACTGTCCACATATAGCGTGGGTCGTCACTCCTGACTCAAAATCACATCCAAGGTCCTCAGGATCGAAAAACCATTAGTCTGAGGTTGCGGATAGTGCAATGCTCCCTACGGAGTAGCTGCTATGCATTCGCGGAGAATCAGCGGTATCGAGCGGAGAGTCTCAATGAGGGGCCGGGCGGCACCGGCCTTTGCACAAATACCGAGTGCCTATGATGCTCGATATGACAAGGTGAGTAATTGGCGCCTTTAAATAACCAATGGCCACCCTGTTCCCGCGGCCCCGTCAAGCTCCTATAAGTGAGCAAGAAGAGGATCGCCTTCTCCACATGAAAATCCAGCTACAACATCAACAACAACATATTCGATTGAAATATGTAACGTAACCTGCTTGCAGCTGAAAGTGGTATCTCTGCCAAAATTTCAGCTCAGTAATTCAGTTTTTGAAGGTTGAAACACGAACATCGTTCAATCGCCTTAGAAATTTACAACTTTGTAGGGTCGGTAATGGATATTACGATGTGTTTGCAAACGGAATGTCCCCTTATCCTAAGGTGGTGTTTATAAAAATCAGTGAAAGTTGGCAAAGACCCTACAACAACAGAAGGAGGTGTTCCTTCGGTTGCGCATAGCCTGTGTACGATATGAAAAATTTGGGTATGGCGACAGCGGGAAGGAAATCTACATCGACTCAGACAACATAACTGTCATTCTGGAGATGTTGCGCATTGGCATAACATGACAACATCAAGTTGTGAGCCAAAGCACAAAGTGTTATGCAACACTGAACTCGGTCTTAGGGAAGCAACAATTCATTGGACTAGCCAACTAACCACTGTGGCCAGTACATATTAGGTTGCCCAAAAAGTAATTGCGGATTTTTTAAAGAAAGTAAATGCATTTTTCATAAAAACTTAGAATGGACTTTAATCAAATATACTTTTTTACACTTTTTTTCTAAAGCAAGCTAAAAGTAACAGCTGATAACTGATAGAAGAAAGAATGCAATTACAGAGTCACAAGCTGTGAAAAAATTTGTCATCGCCGACTATATGAAAAATCCGCAATTACTTTTTGGGCAACCAATACTTTTCAGACACAAATGTCTAGAACATTTGAGGTATGAAATTGTGCTAGAAAATGGAATTAAACCCAAAATGACCTAAATTTGGTTGGGTTGGGTTGGTATTTTGCAATCTGACTATCTTAGGCATTTAAGTCTGTCATACCACAGGGAAAGAAGAAACTATGAGTTTTTGGTTCTAGTATGACATTTAATTAACCATCAAATCAGATGGCTAGAATTTTATGCCGTATTTTTGTAACCAAGTCAAGATTCACAGCAAAAACAAAAAAAAGAAAAATATTTGACAACAAATCCATAGAATTCTCATAAAATCGTATTTTCACTCCTTGTAAAATGGCTTACCAGACAGCAAAGACAACATTGAATCAAAATCTAAATGTGTAACAAATGCCTTAATCTGAAGAAAAAAACAAATAAACAAAGACTCATCTCACCAAAGACATGAGAAGAAAGGATGAAAAACTTTGCAATATGAATAAGACATATAATCTGGAAAAAAAAAGAAAAACAATAACAGAACAACAACAAAAAAATATCTTTCATCTTTCAACATTCTTTTGAAATGGAACAAAAATAAATTAGATTTCCCCAAAAAGGAAAAAACCCAAGTCCTATACAAAGACAGAGATAAGGAGAGCAAGAGAGAGATGGAGCGAAAGAAAGCAAAAATTCGCATTCACAAAACCATTAAGGACTGAGTAATAGCAACACTAAGACACCAGCCACTACAATGGTCACCTCAAAGGCAAAAGACATTGGGCAGTGGGCATGGGGCATTGGACATGGGACATGGGACTTTTGGTGAGTAACAACAAGGATATAATTTCATTCAGGTGTTTGGTCATTACTTATACTGTGTAATTGGGCATCTGGCCTCAAGGATTTCAATTCATTACATGTTATTTTATTGCTCATTTATAACATCAACACAACGGCAGCAACAGCAACAGCAGCAGCAACATTGGCAGGCAACATCAGCAGTAACCACACAAACAACACTGACAATAAAACGACAACAAGGACCATAATGCGAAAGGACCAAAGCGAACATCTGACCACTTCTGTAATATCCTCACAATGGCAATTTCAACAACTACACACACACACACACACACATCCATGCACAACATGTTAAAAAAACAAGACAGAATTTTAAAAGTAACAACACAAGAATACATAAAGGGAAAAGAAGGACTAAGTTTACTTAATGTTCATTGCGTTTTTTTTTAAACCTTAACTTCTTCCATACATGCAGATGTTTCCAACACTCCTTTATTTAAAGTCATTACTTTTCTACTTTCTCCTTTTTTTTTGTGTTGTTGTTGTGGCACAAAGGGTCAGTTGGCCATTTACAGTTCCCTTCAAGGTTTATTTTTGTTAATGCCAGAATTTTTTAAATGCATTTCACTTAGCAACCGAGAAAATGCTATTAAAGGAGCACAGTGGGCAAATGTTATTAAGTGGAGCACAGTGGTAGGCTAGTCTAGGTTATAATGTTAGTTTTCACAGCATTGCATTTTTTATACCCACCACCGAAGGATGGGGGTATATTCATTTTGTCATTCCATTTGCAACACATCGAAATATCCATTTCCGACCCTATAAAGTGGATATATTCTTGATCAGCGTAAAAATTTAAGACAATCTGGACATGTCCGTCCGTCTGTCTGTCCGTCCGTCTGTCTGTCGGTCCGTCCGTCCGTCCGCCTGTCCGTCCGTCCGTCTGTCTGTCCGTCTGTCTGTCCGTCCGTCTGTCCGTCCGTCCGTCCGTCTGTCCGTCCGTCTGTCCCACCGTCCGTTCGTCTGTCTGTCCGTCCGTCCGTCCATCTGTCCGTATGTCCGTCCGTCCGTTTGTCCCACCGTCCGTTCGTCTGTCTGTCCGTCCGTCCATCTGTCCGTATGTTCGTCTGTCCATCCGTCTGTCCGTCCGTCTGTCCATCCGTCTGTCTGTTAAAATCACGATACAGTCTTTAAAAATAGAGATATTGATCTTAAATTTTGCACAGATTCGTTTTTTGTCCATAAGGTGGTTAAATTCGAAGATGGGTTATATCGGACTATATCCTGATATAGCCCCCATATAGACCGATCCGCCGATTTAGGGTCTCAGGCCCATAAAAGCCACATTTATTAACTGATTTTGCTGAAATTTAAGACAGTGAGTTGTGTTAGTCCCTTCGACATCCTTCGTCAATTTGGGCCAGATCGGTGCAGATTTGGATATAGCCCCCATATAGACCGATCCGAAGATTTAGGGTTTTAGGCCCACAAAAGCCACATTTATTATCCAATTTCGATGAAATTTCAGACAGTGAGTTGTGTTAGGCCCTTCGACATCCTTCGTCAATTTGGCTCAAATCGGTCCAGATTTGGATATAGCTGCTATATAGACCGATCTCTCGATTTAAGATTTTGGACCCATAAAAGGCGCTTCTATTGACCTATGTCGCTGAAATTTGGTACATTGAGTTAAGTTTAGCCCCTCGATATACTTCTGGAATATGGTCCAGATCGGTTCAGATTTGGATATAGCTGCCATATAGACCGATCTCTCGATTTAAGGTTTTGGGCCCATAAAAGGCGCATCTATTGTCCCATGTCGTCGAAATTTGGGACAAAGAGTAAGGTTAGGGCCCTCGACATCTTTCTGCAATATGGCCCAGATCGGTTCAGATTTAGATATAGCTGCCATTTAGACCGATCTCTCGATTTAAGGTTTTGGGCCCATAAAAGACGCATCTATTGTCCGATGTCGTCGAAATTTGGGACGAAGAGTAAGGTTAGGCCCCTCGACATCTTTCTGCAATATGGCCCAGATAGGTTTAGATTTGGATATAGCTGCCTTATAGACCGATCTCTCGATTTAAGTTATGGGCCCATAAAAGGCGCATCTATTGTCCCATGTCGTCGAAATTTGGGACAAAGAGTTAGGTTACGGCCCTCGACATCTTTCTGCAATATGGCCCAGATCGGTCCAGATTTCGATATAGCTGCCATTTGACCAATCTCTCGATTTAAGGTTTTGGGCCCATAAAAGGCGCATCTATTGTCCCATGTCGTCGAAATTTGGGACAAAGAGTAAAGTTAGGGCCCTCGACATCTTTCTGCAATATGGCCCAGATCGGTTCAGATTTGGATAAAGCTGCCATATAGACCGATCTCTCGATTTAAGGTTTTGGGCCCATAACAGGCGCATCTATTGTCCGATGGCGCCGAAATTTGGTACAGTGAGTTATTTTTAGCCCCTCGACATACTTCTGCAATATGGCAGAGATCGGTCTAGATTTGGATATAGCTGCCATATAGACCGATCTCTCGATTTAAGGTGTGGCACCCATAAAAGGCGTATCTATTGTTCGATGTCGTGGAAATTTGGGACAAAGAGTAAGGTTAGGCCCCTCGACATCTTTCTGCAATATGGCCCAGATCGGTTCAGATTTGGATATAGCTGCCATATAGACCGATCTTTCGATTTAAGAATTTGGGCCCATAAAAGGCGCATCTATTGTCCGATGTCGTCGAAATTTGGTACAGTGAGTTTAGTTTAGCCCCTCGACATACTTCTACAATATATCCCAAATCGGATCAGATTTCGATATAGCTGCCATATAGACCGATCTCTCGATTTAAGGTTTTGGGCCCATAAAAGGCGCATCTATTGTCCCATGTCGTCGAAATTTGGGACAAAGATTAAGGTTAGGGCCCTCGACATCTTTCTGGAATATGGTCCAGAGCGGTCCAGATTTCGATATAGCTGCCATATAGACCGATCTCTCGATTTAAGGTTTTGGGCCCATAAAAGGCGCATCTACTGTCCCATGTCGTCGAAATTTGGGACAAAGATTTAGGTTAGGGCCCTCGACATCTTTCTGCAATATGGCACAGATCGGTCCAAATTTGGATATAGCTGCCATATAGACCGATCTCTCGATTTAGGGTTTTGGGCCCATAAAAGGCGCATCTATTGTCCGATGTCGCCGAAATTTGGTACAGTGAGTTAAGTTTAGCCCCTTGACATACTTCTGCAATATGGCTCAGATCGGTACAGATTTGGATATAGTTGCCATATAGACTGATATCTCGCTTTAAGATCTTGAGCCGATGAAAAGCGCATTTATTGTCCGATGTTGCCGAAATTTGGTACATTGAGTTAAGTTTAGCCCTTCGATATACTTCTGCAATATGGCACAGATCGGTCTAGATTTGGATATAGCTGCCATATAGAACGATCTCTCGCTTTAAGATCCTGGGCCGGTAAAAAGCGCATTTATAGTCCGAAGTCGCCGAAATTTGGGGCAGTGAGTTAAGTTAGGGCCCTCGACATACTTCTGCAATATGGCCAAGCTCGGTTCAGATTTGGATATAGCTGCCATAAGGACTGATCTCTCGATTTAAGGTTTTGGGCCCATAAAAGGCGCTTCTATTGCCCTATGTCGCTGAAATTTGGTACAGTGAGTTAAGTTTAGCCCCTCGACATACTTCTGCAATATGGCACAGATCGGTCTAGATTTGAATATAGCTGCCATATAGACCGATCTCTCGCTTTAAGATCTTGGGCCGATAAAAAGCGCATTTACTGTCCGATGTCGCCTAGTTTTGGCTGAAATTTAGCATGACGTATTTCATTATGACTTCCAACAACTGTGCCAAGTACGGTCCAAAGCGGTATATAACCTGATATAGCTGTCATATAATCCTATATGGGGTTTTGACTCCTTGAGCGTCTAGAGGGCGCAATCCTTATCCGATTTGGCTGAAACTTTGCACGACGTGCTTCGTTACGACTTCCAATACCAGTACTAAGAATGGTTACAACCGGAGCATAACCTGATATAGCTGCCATATAAACCGATCTGCAATTTTGCTGAAACTTGGCACGTCGTGTTTCGTTATGATTTCCAATAACTGTGCTAAGCATGGTTTAAATCGGTCCATAACCAGATATTGCTGCCATATAAATTGATCTTGAATCTTGATTTCTTGAGCATCTAGAGGTCGCAGTTCTCATCCGACTTGTTTGAAATTTTGCATGACGTGTTTCATTATGACTTCCAATAACTGTGTCAAATATGGTGCAAATTGGTCCATAACCTTATACAGCTGTTATATAAACTTATCTGGAATCTTGACTTCTTGAGCCTCTAGAGGGCGCAATTCTTATCCAATTTGGTTGAAATTCTGCATGACGTGTTTCGTAATGACTTCCAACAACTGCACTAACCTGATATAGCTGTCATATAAGCCGACCTGGCGTCTCGACTTCTTGAGCCAATAGAGCGCGCAATTCTCCTCCGATTTGGCTTAAATTTTGCATGAAGTATTTTGCTATGACTTCCAATAACTGTGTCAAATATGGTGCAAATTGGTCCATAACCTGATATAGCTGTCATATAAACCGATCTGGAATCTTGACTTCTTGAGCCTCTAGAGGGCGCAATTCTTATCCAATTTGGTTGCAATTCTGCATGACGTGTTTCGTTATGACTTCCAACAACTGCAATAAGTATAGTTGAAATCGTTCCATAACCTGATATAGCGGCCATATAAACCGATCTTAAATCTTGAATTTTTGAGCCACTATAGAGCGCAATTCTTATCCGATTCTACTGAAACTGCTTCTCCCATGACCTTCAACATACGTGTCAAATATGGTCTGAATCGGTCTATAACCTTTTACAGCTCCCCTATAATCCGATAGGAGGCCACCGTAGCGCAGAGGTTTGCATGTCCGCCTATGACATTCAACGCCTGACGTCGAAGCCTGGCGAGACTAACAGAAAAAATTTTCAGCGGTGGTTTCCCCTCCTAATGCTGGTAACATTTGTGAGGTACTATGCCACGTAAATCTTCACTCCATAGAGGTGTAGCTCAGCGGCACGCCGCTCGGACTCGGCTATAAAAAGGAGGCCCCTTATCATAGAGCTTAAACTTTAATCGGACTGCACTCATAGATATGTGAGAAGTTTGCCCCCTGTTTCTTAGTGGAATGTTCATCGGGAAAAATTTGCATTTTGCATAAACCGATCTACCTATTTTATTTCATGATCCCCTAAGGGTCGCAATTCTTATTCGAATTTTACACAATGACTGCTACTATGGTCTCCAATATTCATTTCAATTATGGTCCGAATCGGATCATGGATCTTGATATAGCTCCAATAGCATTGCAATTATTTTCTTTCATCCCTTGTTTGCCTAAAAAGAGATACCAGAAAGGAAACTCGACAAATGCAATCCCTGGTGGAGGATATATAAGATGCGCCAGCCGCCCGGCCGAACTTAGCACGCTTTTACTTGTTTTCCTTGCAATTTGGATCCCACTGTGTTGATTTTTACAACCGGTACCATTCTATAGTCTACTTATTGTACATTTTATATCCACCCTTTCTTGCATAACAAAACGCAATCATCCTATTTTAATAACTGAAATATGTAAAATCTTCTTTCTGCTTGTGAAAAGTATCAAAAAGTGATCATTTCTAACAATGGGCAATAGTACAATCAACTCTTTGAACCAGCTTCACTCACACACATACACCTAGCTGCATACACTGGGAACTATTCATCTGGCACTCTCCCTCTCCCTCTCTCTTGCACTGTTGCTAGTGACCATCAAACATTCTTCTTGTTATAATGTTCGTTTTCTTAATGTTTGTTGTAGTTGGTATTGCTGCTATAGCAGCAGCCGTTATTGTTGTTGGTCACTGTTGTATTGTAGTTGTTGCTGCTATTGTGGAATATTTATTGTGGTAAACAACTTATTTATCACATAAATTACAGTATAAAACTTTGTTTATTGTTTTTGTTATGTTCACTTCTTGTGTACTCACATTTATGCTCGCAGCAAGAAACGAACGTAGGGAAGTCTTTTCTCTATGATGCGTGCTTGGGCCAAGGGGAGTTGCTTCCATCAGAGAACCAACTGTGAAGTCTGAGCATGTGTGTGTCTATGTATGTTTGCTGACTACGCATATGTTTGCGAATGCGAGTATGCCTGAAGTTTGTATTGTGTACAAATATCTTTAAATTTAGTTAGTTGTAGTGCAATACAACAACATGCCATACAAAACAACAACAACTGCCAGAGATATGTTGCAGAAAGACCAATTGCAATCTTAACGAGCATTTTAACATTTTACAACACACACACACCGAGATATAGACAACGAGAGAGAGAAGGCGAATGTGAACCTCTGCATGAACATTCAAGCAGTGGCCATACACATGCACTTACTGCAGAATTCTGCGTATAATGTGTACTTTGGGGGGTGCGGGGAGGGGCAGACATTGGCATAGGGTAAAAAATCATAAAATGCATAGACGATTTGCAAACAAGCTCTGTGCGTTTGCCTTTCTATCTTTCTGTCTGTCCCTTCTTTTTTTTCCCAGGAACCGCCTGGGACTTTTTCTTTAACAAACAAATCAAAGAAATGCAAAATCTTAATATTTCTTCTTTGTTGTTTTATTGCTCAGTATGCTTGTGTTTAGTAGTTACTATGTAAAATAGCTGATTACTTTGCCTTTGCAAATTGCCATGAATTGCACATAGCCTGAATGTGTTTTAATTTTTTTCTTCAGCAAATATTTATTTACAATTATGTGTATGTGAACTACTCGTACATCATTTTTAATTTTGAATTTTCCTTTTAGCAATGTAAGCTGAACCAATAAAAAGGAAAACATATGGGAGTAAACATTATTTTTCTAGTTTTGGGTAATTGATTTATCTCAAAGTGAAAAATTTCTTAGTCTCCAACAGTTAGAGAGAGTTTAAATGCACAGAGTTTCATTATAAAGACAATAAAGGGAATGCAAAGGAGATTCATTGAAAGATTCTCTACTCCCTGGGAGGAAGCAAAGGCTGTTTTTCTCAAGATTGATCAGACCGGTATCAGTTCTTAGGGATTGTCTAGGCCAGATGGTAAAGGAGCAGGTGGATAAATTGCGAGTCTAATGACAGAGAGGCCTTTTATTGGCACTTCTACTGGTCACCCATAGAAGTGGCGATAATCATAAATAGCCCACTACCGAACCTAACGGACGAGGATGTTGAACTCATGTGTTACCCAAACTATGTTATAATACTTCTGAGGGTAAAGATTCCAAATAAGCTATGAAGAATGGAAGAAGGGTCCATGGAGATGGCATACGACTGGCTTAGATATAAGTATCTGAACGGTGAACTATGGGTGAACATCATAAATAGTCAACTACCGATCCAAAATTAAGAGGATTTTATACCCATCTGTTACGCAAACTATGTCAAAATACTTCTGAGGACAAAGATTCAATGGAGATGATCTAAGTGTTTGAACGTTAACCCAGAGTACGTTAAAGATTCCTCAACAGTTCTTTTTCAATATCCAAGAATGTCAAATACTTGGGTGTGATCTTGAATAGAAAACTGATTTGAAGTGTTATGTATATGGGTGAAGGTTCCACGCCTAAATCCACAAATAGTCCACTTCTTCTATAGAAGCGTAATTAGGCCAATACTAACTTACGACTCTGTAGTTTGGAGGAAGTTGATGGAAAATGTTAAACAACAAGCAAAAAAAAAAGGATATAAGAAAAGATTTGCTCTGCTATTAGAGCGATATCAAGATATGGTCCGGTTTGGACCACAATCTAATTATGTGTTGGAGACCTGTGTAAAATGTCAGCCAATTCGAATAAGAATTGCGCTCTTTGTGGGCTTAAGAAGTAAAATAGAGAGATCGATTTATATGGGAGCTGTATAAAGTTATAGACCGATTCAGACCATAATAAACACGTATGTTAATTGTCATGAGAGAATCCGTCGTACAAAATTTCAGGCAAATCAGATAATAATTGCGGCCTCTAGAGGCTCAAGAAGTCAAAATCCCAGATCGGTTTATAAGGCAGCTATATCAGGTTATTAACCGATTTGAACCATACTTGGCACAGTTGTTGGATATCATAACAAAATACTACGTGCCAAAATTCATTCAAATTGGATAAGAATTGCGCCCTCTAGAGGCTCAAGAAGTCAAGACCCAAGATCGGTTTATATGACAGCTATATCAGGTTATGAACCGATTTGAACCATACTTGTCACAGTTATTGGATATCGTAACAAAACACGTCGTGCAAAATTTCATTTCAATCGGATAAGAATTGTGCACTCTAGAGGCTCAAGAAGTCAAGACCCAAGATCGGTTTATATGGCAGCTATATCAGGTTATGAACCGATTTGAACCATACTTGGCACAGTTGTTGGATATCATAACAAAACACGACGTGCAAAATTTCATTTCAATCGGATAAGAATTGTGCCCTCTAGAGGCTCAAGAAGTCAAGACCCAAGATCGGTTTATATGGCAGCTATATCAGGTTATAAACCGATTTGAACCATACTTGACACAATTCTTGGATATCATAACACAACACGTCGTGCAAAAATTCATTCCAATCGGATAAGAATTGCGCACTCTAAAGGCTCAGGAAGTCAAGACCCAAGATCGGTTTATATGGCAGCTATATCAGGTTATAAACCGATTGGAACCATACTAAGCAAAATTGTTGGATATCATAACAAAACACGTCGTGCAAAATTTCATTCCAATCGGATGAGAATTGCGCACTCTAGAGGCTCAAGAAGTCAAGACCCAATATCGGTTTATATGGCAGCTATATCAAAACATGGACCGATATGGCCCATTTACAATACCAACTGACCTGCACTAATAAGAAGTATTTGTGCAAAACTTCAAGCGGCTAGCTTTACTCCTTCGGAAGATAGCGTGCTTTCGACAGACAGACGGACGGACAGACATGGCTAGATCGACAGAAAGTGTCGCGACGATCAAGAATATATATACTTCATGGGGTCTCAGACGAATATTTCGAGTAGTTACAAACAGAATGACGAAATTAGTATACCCCCCATCCTATGGTGGAGGGTATAAAAAAATTACACCAGGTTAATCCAGGCAGGGGATAGCGGAGTGCCTATAATTCTTGACAAGACAAGGCGAGTTATTGGCGCCTTTAAATAACCAATGGCCATCCTGTTCCCTCGGCGATCGGTCCTATTGACTGAAACGAACTTGCTCACCTACCGGAGCTTGACGAGGATCGTCACCTTCACATGAAAATTTGGCTACATCAACAACAAACAAATTTTGCCCATGAACATTCCACTAAGGAACAGGGACTAACTTCTCACATATCAATAAGTGTAGTCCGATTAAAGCTTAAGCTAAATAATAAGGGTCCTTCTTTTTATAGTCGAGTCTGAACGGCGTGCCGTAGTGCGACATCTCTTTGGAGATAAGTTTTACATGGCATAGTACCTCACAAATGTTGCCAGCATTAGGAGGGGAAAACCTTCGCTGAAAATTATTTCTGACAGTCTCGCCAGGATTCGAACCCAGACGTTCAGCGTCATAGGCGGGCATGCTAACCTCTGCGCCACGGTGGCCTTCAACAACAACAGCAGGTTAATATCACATGTTGTCTTGGCATAGCTGGGGCGATGCGAACCACGCCTACTAGGGCACTGTAGACAGTTCTACATTTCCGACCTATAGGTATAGGGCAGCCACTGATACTCATGGCAATGGGAGAAGGGATGGAAGATTGAAATAGTATAATCGATCCATGCACAGTGGGAGAACATGGACAAAAACTAGTAAGAAATATGCTGTGTGAGAACGGGTGGAGGTATCTCTTTGAAATTTGGAATGGTAAGAGCTGAGTCAAGACCATGAGAAAAATGTCAAAGCCGTAGGTAGTCCCGGCTCTATTTGGGGTGCCCCTAAAGTTGGTCATCTTGGTATTTCGAAAATTTGGTGGACTTGCAAATATGCGTTTGTCGCTCTATTTTTAATTGTTTTTTCTGGATACTGCTCTAATATACCAAAAAAAAAGTCCGCTCGAAGTCAACAATATATCGTAGCTGCCATATAGACCGATCCGCCGATTTAGGGTCTTACGTTCAAAAAAAGCCACATTTATTATCCAATTTTGGTGAAATTTGGGACAGTAAGTTTTGTTAGGCCCTTCGATATCCTTCTTCAATTTGGTCCAGATCGGTTCAGATTTGGATATAGCTGCCATATAGGCCGATTCGCCGATTTAAGGTCTTGCGCCCAAAAAAGCCACATTTATTATCCAATTTTGCTGAAATTTGGGACAGTGAGTTGTGTTAGGCCCTTCGACATTCCTATTCAATTTTGCCCAGATCGGTCCATATTTGGATATAGCTGCCATATAGACCGAACCGCCGAAACAGGGTCTTGGGCCCTTAAAAGCCACGTGCATTATCCGATTTTGCTGAAATTTGGGACAGTAAGTTGTGGTAGGCACTTCGACATCTTTCTTCAATTTGGTCCTGATCGGTTCAGATTTGGATATAGCTGTCATATAGGCCGATCCGCCGAATTAAGGTCTGGCGCCCACAAAAGGCGCATTTATTTTTCGATTTCGCCTTGATTTGGGAAAGTGGGTTGCGTTATGCTCCTCGAAAACGAAAGGTGGTTCACATATATACCCAAGGTGGTGGGTATTCAAAGATCGGCCCGGTCGAACTTATCGCCCTTTTACTTGTTGTATGCTGCTTCTACTCTTTTACTCTCTTTTAGGGTGAAAACAATGGAGCTAAGGTCTTTATGTAAAGCGGTTTTTAACCTAGGCTGCTAGTCGCGTGACCTTCAAACTAAGCTATCCTCAGGGACCATAAAACCTTCACAACAAATATGTGCCAATTTTAAGGTAAAATGTTTGTCTCCCTTTCTTCACATGTTCTACAAAATTATGGCTTAATTCGATTTTCTTTAACCATAATAAAATTATCTACCAAAATGACAACTGAATTTAACATTTAAGGTCGTTTGGTTTTCAGTTAAAATTAAACTTGGCACATATTTTCAAAAATAAAAAAAAAATCAACTTAATTTTGCCATCAACTCTGCGGTTAAGTTCCCCATAAACAGTGGGTGCATACGTGTGTTTGCATGGAAGCCAGGGGGGAAGTATCAGTTAATAAAATTTCTCAAGTCTTCCGTTTGCTTGGATGGTGTGGTGGTGTGATGGTTTCAATGTCGATGTCGTAGACGATTTTCCCTATACATGTATATGTCGCAGCTCACGCCATGGTACATTCAAACACATGTACACAGAACACAATGACTATATGGTTATGTGCATATGATTGTGTGGTGTTTTTTAATGTCACTTTTCTGCTTATTTTTATTGCTGCTGCTGTTGTTGTTGGTTTTGTTTCTCTAACATCCCAGTATGAAACTCAACGATGTGTGAAAATTTTAAATGTGTAGAATTCATGTCGCTTTCACTGCCCCACCTCTACAGTGTGTCACTCCTTCTTGGCCCCACATACATGGCCATAACCATGCTGCTACAAACCCCAGCTTAACATATCCCTGCCCAAAAAACTGAACGTACCCGTATTGTTGGTCCATTTGGGTAACAGGAAAAATGCCTTTTTCCTTGAAAATCCTTAGGTTGATGTTTTGTTGCTGAAATGACGCAAGGTTAGTAGGCGTTTAAGGGCAACGACAGAAAACAAAACAAAACCACAAAGGGAAGGCAAAAGTCGAGCGGTGCGGACTTAATAATACCCTACACCTAGCGTATAAAAACAAAAGGTTGACAAATGACAAGATCTGACGAACATATACGTGGGAGCTATATCTAAATCTGAACCGATTTCGACCAAACTTTATGGATATTGTAAAAGTCGACGAGAAAAGCGTTGTACAAAATTTTGGGAAGATTGGTCAATAAATGCGCTAGCAGTGGGTCTAAGGAGTGAAAATCGGGAAAATCATATATAGAGACCTATATCCAAATCTGAACCGATTTCTATGATATCCACCAGTAACATCGAGAGTCGTAAGGAAATCCTTTCTGCCAAATTTCGAGAGAATCGGTTAAGAAATGATCATTTTATTGCAGTATTACTGCAAATCGAATGAACATATATAAGAGAGCTATATCCAAATCTGAACCGATTTGTATGAAATTCACCAGCAAAATTTAAAGTCGTAAGGAAATACTTCCTGTCGAATTTCGAGAGAATCGGGTAAGAAATGACCATTTTATTGCAGTATTATTGCAAATCGGATGAACATATATATGGGAGCTATATCCAAATTTGAACCGATTTCTATGAAATTTACCAGTAATATCGAGAGTTATAAGAAAATCCTTTCTGCCAAATTTCCAGAGAATCGGCTAACAAATAACCATTTTATTGCTGTATTACTGTAAATTGGATGAACATATATAAGGGAGCTATAACCAAATCTGAACCGATTTCTATGAAATTTACCAGTAGCATGGAGAGTCGTAAGGAAATCCTTCCTGCCGAATTTCGAGAGAATTGGTTAACAAATGACCATTTAATTGCGGTGTTACTGCAAATCGGACGAACATATATATGGGAGCTATATCCAAATCTGAACCGATTTGTATGAAATTCACCAGTAACATTGAGGGTTGTAAGGAAATCCTTCCTGCCAAATTTCCAGAGAATAGGTTAACAAATGACCATTTTATTGCTGTATTACTGCAAATTGGACGAACATATATATGGAAGCTATATCCAAATCTGAACCGATTTCTATGAAATCCACCAGTAACATCGAGAGTCGTAAGAAAATACGTCCTGTCAAATTTCATAAGAATCGGTTAACAAATGACCATTTTATTGCTGTATTACTGCAAATCGGACGAACATATATATGGGAGCTATATCCAAATCTGAACCGATTTTTATGAAATTCACCAGTAATATCGAGAGTCGTAAGGAAATACTTCCTGCCAAATTTCCAGAGAATCGGTTGACAAATGACCATTTTATTGCTGTATTACTGCAAATCGGACGAACATATATATGGAAGTTATATCCAAATCTGAACCGATTTTTTCCAATTTCAATAGGCTTCGTCTCTAAGCCGAAAAACATGCCCATACCAAGTTTGAAAACGATCTGATGAAAATTGCGACCTGTACACAAATTAACATGGACAGAGAGACAGACGGACAGACAGACAGACGAACATAGCTAAATCGAATTAAAAAGTGATTCTGAGTCCATCGGTACGCTTATCAATGGGTCTATCTCTCTTCCTTCTGGGTGTTACAAACTAATTCACTAAGTTATAATACCCTGTACCATAGTAGTGGTGTAGGGTATAAAAAGAGCAAAGCCCAAAAACAACAACGAGTTAAATGCAAAACAAAAAAAAAAGCACATTCGCACACACACACACACACACATATATATATAGGGAGAGGAATTTTCAAATATGTAAACAAATCTTATAAATATTTAATGAAACGTAATTTGTTGCATGGCCACACTTCCTTAAACCTCAACGCTGCTGGTCCTTAACACTGGCTGTTGGTTGAGGCCACATTGGATGGGAGGAGAAGGAGCAGGATGGGAGTTGGGGAGGGGGTGGGGGAGGGTCATGGGTTTGTTTGTATGCGAATATATTTTTGTAAAAAAGTTTTCTGCTGCTGCTGTTGTTGTTGTTGTTATTTGCAAAGTATTATTTTTCATACAAATATAAAGGAATTTTTTTTGTTGTTGTTTTTATTCTTGTTTGCCAGTGAGTTTTTCCTAGTTTTTCGCCTTTTCTTGTTGGCTGTGATTTTCTTCGGTGGTTTTTTTTTCGCTATTTTCGGTTACCGCTATAAACTGTTTTTTATTAAATAAATTTCTTTCACTCATCATAAAGAATAAACAACTGACGCTGCCACTGCTGCAACCAAGCACGGCATCCCATCCTAGCTATGAATTTGCAAAACCTAAAAACAAAGTTGGTGAAAGCAAAAAAAAAACAACAAAATTGCTTTACATCGTTAAAAGTAAAACTATGCTTTTCAGCGCTATAAGTTTTAATGTTTTCTTTTTTTTTAATATTTCTTCTTTTGATTCGAAGAAATTTGTTCATGGCGAACAAGAAAGAAAGAAACAAACAGAAAAAAAAATCTACGAAAAAATTGGTTGTAAAAGTTTTGCTTTTTGGTTTTGAGCAAATATAAATTTTTGTGTTTAATTTTTAATGCATCAGCGGTCCATAGACAAAAACTAGCTTCCTACCACAGCATGAAAGCAACATCACCAATATTTGCCCCACACCATAAGCCTCAAAATCAGCTCCCATCGACTATGCTCTAGGCTAAGGACTATGCTAGGATATGTTGGTGTTAGTGTGGTTGTGAATCTGTCAGCCAGCCACCAAAGAAGTTAATTCACTGTGAAAATTGTTCGTGTGAAAAAACTGCATAGAATTAATAGCATTTGTCTCTCTAGGATACCCTATGCTGTTTCTGGTGGATTTTTATTGTTACGATTTGTGTTGGGAGTTTTTCATATTTCTATTGGGGCATTTTATGATGTGATAAATCCTAGCCCAGCTAGGCAAGCAATGACGATGAAATATGTTAAAATGTCCAAGAAAGGTGGAATAAACATGTTTTGATGCAACATCATGTAAAGGAATAAAGAAAGCTGCTAAGGAAATGGTGTAACATAACATGTAAGAGAGTGGTAAGTTCGGCCGGGCCGAATCTTCTTTACCCTCCACCATGGCTCTCATTTGTCGAGTTGTATGCAAGATATCTCTTTTAATGATAACAAATATTTGTTATGCTATTGGAGCTATATCAAGTTATAGTCCGATTCGGATCATAAATGAATGCTGAACACTGTAGAAGTCATTGTGTAATGCTTCATTCCATTCGGATAAGAATGGCGCCTTGTAGGGGTTCAAGAAGCAAAATCAAGAGAGAGGTTTATATGGGAGCTGTATCAAGCAATAGATCGATTCAGACCATATTAGACAAGTATGTTGAAGGTCATGGAGAGAAGCCGTTGTACAAAATTTCTGCCAAATCAGATGAGAATTGCGCCCTCTAGAGGCTTAAGAAGTCAAGATCCCAGATCGGTTTATATGGCAGTTGTTGGAAATGAAACCAAACCACTACGCGCAAAATTTCAGCCAAATCGGACGAGAATTGCGCCCTCTACAGGCTCAAGAAGTCAAGACCCAAGATCGGTTCATATGGCAGCTATATCAAAACATGTACCGATTAGAACTATACTAAACACAGGTGTTGGAAGTGATACCAAAATACTACGTGCAAAATTTCAGCCAAATCGGACCAGAATTGCGCCCTCTAGAGGCCCAAGAAGTCAAGACCCAAGATCGGTTTATATGGCAGCTATATCAAAACATGGATCGATTTGGCCCATTTACAATACCAACCTACCTACACTAATAAAAAGAATTTGGGCAAAATTTCAAGCTAGCTAGCATTACTCCTTCAAGAGTTAGCGTGCTTTCCCAAGACAGACGGACGGACGGATGGACAGACGGAAGGACATGGCTAGATCGACTTAAAATGACTTGAAGATCTGGAATATATAAGAGAGATAGACCCATTGATAAGTATACCGATCGACTTAGAATCACTCTCTGATTCGATTTAGTTATGTCCGTCTGTCTGTCTGTCCGTCTGTCTGTCTGTCTGTCCGTCTGTCTGTCCGTCTGTCTGTCCGTCTGTCTGTCCGTCTGTCTGTCCGTCTGTCTGTCTGTCCGTCTGTCCGTCTGTCTGTCTGTCTGTCTGTCCGTCTGTCCCTGTTAATTTGCCTACAGCTTGCAATTTTCATCCGATCGTCTTCAAATTTGGTATGAGAGTGTTTTTCGGCCTAGAGACGAAGCCTATTGAAATTGGAAAAAATCGGTTCAGATTTCGATATAGCTACCAGACATTACAGGTGAATTTCATACAAATCGGTTCAGATTTGGATATAACTCCCATTTATATGTTAGTCCGATTTTCCGTAATACTGCAATAAAATGGTCATTTGTTGACCGATCGAGATTTGGCAAGAATGATTTTCTTATAACTCCCAACATTACAGGTGAATTTCATACAAATCGGTTCAGATTTGAAAATAGCTCCCATATATAAATTCGTTCGATTTGCAGTAATACTGCATTAAAATGGTCATTTGTTAACCGATTTTCTCGAAATTCGACAGCAAGTATTTTCTTACGACTGCCGATATTACAGGTGAATTTTACACAAATCGGTTCAGATTTGGATATAGCTCCCATATATATGTTCGTCCGATTTGCAGTAATACTGCAATAAAATGGTCATTTGTTAATCGATTCTTTGGAAATTTGGCAGGAAGGATTTTCTTATAACTCTCAATATTACTGGTAAATTTCATAGAAATCGGTTCAGATTTGGATATAGCTCCCATATATATGTTCGTCCGATTTGCAGTAATTCTGCAATAAAGTGGTCATTTGTTAACCGATTTTCTCGAAATTTGGCAGGACTATGACTGCCGACTTTATAAGTGAATTTCATTCAAATCGGTTCAGATTTGGATATAGCTCCCATATATATGTTCGTCCGATTTGCAGTAAAACTGCAATAAAATGGTCATTTGTTAACCGATTTTCTCGAAATTTGGACTTTCCTAATGACTCTCGACGTTACTGGCGAATGTCATGCAAATCGGTTCAGTATTAGTTACAGCTCCCATATATATGTTCGTCAGAATTTGTGTAATTTGCAATAATGTTGACATTTTTCTACCTTAGGTGTTATAGTTTGAACATATTTTTGCTCGCCGAGGACCATCAAAAATGGTTTAGAATTGGATATAGCTCCCACATTGTTCTTATGGGGTAGGTGTAGGGTATTATACAGTCGGCACCGCCCGATTTTTGCCCTTCCTTACTGGTTTTCTGATCATTCTGGTTGTAACATCTAACTTCGACGCCATCACAGAGATTCTGTCCAGCAGTCTCTCGCGCCATTTTGTGATCAATTCAGAGAGAAAGAGAGAGAGAGAGAGAGAGAGAGGGAGATTTTTATACCCCACTACACTAATTTTCCGGCCGACACAGCCTGTGTGTGGGCATCACACAGGCTCGAACTTTGAGTCCCGACATGTGTGGTATTCATCCTTAAAACGGGAAGCTTAGCTGAGATCTACCAGGCGCGTCCACAGTTTGCGGATAGTGTAAAGCTTCGTTTGTATGAGGAGTACCTGCAAATGCGGCCGCTGGCAGTCAGCGATTTCGAGAGAAGAGTCTCAGTGAGGGGTCAGGTAGCATTGGCTCTTACTTAAATACTGCGTGCCAATGACACTCGAGATGACAAGGTGAGTTATTTGCGCCTTTAAGTAACCAATGGTCAACATCAGCATCTGTTCCTGGGTTATGGGCGGCTGGAGGCGAGCATTGGATCTTGGAGCAAGCAGCTGGTGACACTCAGGGATGCATGTGCGATCTCACAAAATCCATGCGGGACGCTGGGCCAGCAACCTGCCCTCGTGAAATTGCAATTACTCTGAGAAGCAAAAGAATAGAAACAAGTAAAAGCGTGCTAAGCTCGGCCGGGCCGAATCTTGGGAACCCATCACCATGGATTCTGCTAAAAATGTATAAAAAATAAATTAGGTTAGGTTGGGAATAGGGTGCGGCTATTAATCCGCCCCATGCCACTATGGACATACACCTAAGCCAATAATTGGCTTGTTGTGATCTCAAAAAAGAAAATTTTAAGTTAAGAATTCCGTGCTAATAACAAAATTCTTACCTGTTTTCATTACCACTCCCCTAAGTTGGTTCATGTCTGATATTGTGTTCCCACCCAAGTGCCAGTATCTGTTAGACCCGAAAGCCGGGCAAGGACACAGGAAATGCTCTAACGTCTCATCATTCCAGCCTGCCCTACATATGCTATCACTTGCCGCACCGATTTTACATAAGTGAGCTCGCAGTCCTATTTGTCCCGTTAAGATAACGGGACATTCCTTTCAGGAATAACCTCGCCTTCTCACAATCCGTAAGTCCCCATAGGATTTTCGTCGTCCTGCCGACCGTTTCTTTGTTCCACAATGTTACATGCGTTCGAAGCCCAAGTTCTTAACTTGGGCTGCGTCGACCCGAAAGGCTTCGGGTTAACCATGATTGTTGACGACAGTTCTCTGGCCTTCACATCGTGCTATCCCCAAAGAAGGCGTTTACCTCCTTCATACATTCCAGGACTGTTCGTAAACTTACTGTCCCGGTTGTTATTGCCCTGATGGCTTATTTACTGTCCGTAAATATGTTCATACTCGAAGTCCTCATGTTAACACCACACCACCTCACGCGGAGGCCACCATAGCGCAGAGGTAAGCATGTTCGCCTATGACGCCGGACGCCTGGGTTCGAATCCTGGCGAGACCATCCGAAAACTTTTTAGCGGTGAGTTTTGCCCTCCCAATGCTGGCAACATTTGTGAGGTACTATGCCATGTAAAACTTCTCTCCAAATAGGTGTTCCACTGCGGCAAGCCGTTCGGACTCGGCTATAAAAAGGAGATCCCTTATCACTGAGCTCAAACTTGAATCGGACTGTACTCATTGATATGTGAGAAGTTCGCCCCTGTTCTTTAGTGGAATGTTCATGGCAAAATTTGCATTTTACCTCACGCATTCCGTGATAGGCCGGATCTCCACCTGCAGAACAGTATTATGGTCAGATAGTCTAAAATAGGTCTTAGTTCCTGAGTTCTCAATGCAGACCTCCAGGCCCACTCTGTTCGCTAGCTTTGATCCATCCGTGTAAAGTGATATTCCAGGTGGCAATACTAGGGTTCGGTGAATCCATGACTGTGCCACTGGCAACAGTGTCTCGCACTCGACCTCAAGTGTCGTCTCAGGTATCGTCAAGTGTCGTCTCAGGTATCCGATGGGAAACCTCTTCCATTTCTTCTAGATTTCCTATCGTCGCCTCGAATATATCTTCCAGATGGCACTACTAGGGTACCGTCAATTCAAGACTGTGCCGTTGGCAGCAGTGTCTCGCACTCGACCTCAAGTGTCGTCACAGGTATCGTCAAGTGTCGTCTCAGGTATCCGATCGGAAACCTCTTCCCTTCCTTCCAGGTTTCCTATCGTCGCCTCGATTATATCTTCCAGATGGCACTACTAGGGAAACAGTGTCTCGCACTCGACCTCAAGTGTCGTCTCAGATACCCGATCGGAAACCTCTTCCCTTCCTTCCAGGTTTCCTATCGTTGCCTCGATTATACCATGCTAGTATGAGCTGCTCCCACCTTCAATCTTTTCTCCCATCGCTTTAAGTCTCATAGCCGCAGTGGTTGCCTCACACTTAATCTGTATGTCAATGGGTCAGATATCCACAAAAGTCTCTAGTGCCCTATTGGGCATGGGTCCTCATCGCTCCACCTATGCCAAGACAACATGTTCTCTGAACCCGTTATATGGTCCTTATGTTGAACTTTTTATCCATAGCAGTCCACGAAACTACTTAGGCGTAAGTAAGAATTGGTCTAATCACGCTCCTGTGCAGCGCCAGTGGACTATGCTCGGATTAAAGCCCCATTTCGAGGCCAACGGCCCATCAACATGGTGTCCAACATCTGTGAGCCTTCCCAGTACCCTCCTGAATGCGACACATCCAATTAAGATTTATCTCCAAGATTACTCCTAAGCATTTGACCTTGTCAGATATCGAAATCGTCTTATTGGCTCACCCTCGTCTTCCTTAGGATTAGGCATATTTCAGTCTTCTCTGGGTTAACATTGAGGCCCCTAGGTCTAGCCCAGTCATATGCCATAGGGATCTCCTGCATACTATTGTAGATAGTTCGGATCCTTACCCCTAAGACGGGTTCAAATCCCTGCTCAAGCGGCATCCGTGTTAGATTATTTATAGTGGTCACCCAAAAGAGTGGCGATAAAATACCCCCCTGTGGCCTCTAGAGGCTTAAGCTTATGGTTTATCCAGTCTCAAGGAACCGGGTCCACCCTTTACAGGTCTAAGGATTGGATCAGTGTTTCGATCCGTACATTGTTAAAAGCCCCCTCGACGTCAATGCATACCGCCAGTGTAAACGCTTTGGCAACGAAGGATTCTTCCATTTTAAGCACGACCTCGTGCGGGAGACTGTCCACTGACCTTCCCTTGACATAGGCATGATATTCGTCTTACTCTTTATCGTGGTGTCCACAATACGTTCCATGGTTTTGGAGTAGAAAGGACATAAGGCTCATAGGTCTTGCCGGCCTTTGGTGTCGCATAACTTGCCTTGACGGGATTCTTTCACAAAGACAATCCTTCGATCATTCTCATTATTCAAAGATTCAGGTGTCTCCGTAAGTCCGATAGGATTCCACCAGATCATCGATCCCAAGTGGAGGATGTGGCTAACGAGCGGATTTTCGAACATGTGTGAAACTCCAACCCCATCATTTGTATGGGGTCCACCCATACAAATTTATGGAAGTCTCACCCGTACCTGATGGAATATATCCGGCGTTACTACAGAAGGAGGCGGACTATCTGGCGCCCCATCGGACCAGTATTTTCACAGGTTGCCTAAGACCTGCATATACTCCGAAAGTCTGGCAGGTGGCACAAGGTAGTATTTATACCCAAGCCCGGCAAGGCAAGTTAGCGAAACGGTCGGTAGGATGGGGAAAATCCTATGGGGATATCCGAATTATTCGAAGACAAAAGGAAGTAAGCAGGAGGTCAGTATAGCTTATCATAGGACTACGAGTTCACTAACGCGAAATCGGTGCGACAAGTGATAGCAGGTGTGTGTAGGGCATGTGGCGAAGATGATGAGACTTTGGAGCATTTCCTATGTCGTTGCCAAAGTTTTGAGGCTAACCGACAGCGGTACTTAGGTGGGGACACAGTAACAGACATGAACCAACTTAGGGCGTGGTATGGAAAACAATTAAGGATTCTGTAAGAAGCTCGGAATTCCCGACCTGAGATTTTCTTTTTCGAGGTTACTGTTTAATACTTAGAGCGCGCAACATGCAGATGACTTAGGGGTATGTCCATAGTGTCATGGAGCGCATTAATATCCGCACCCTTTTTTCAATCTTATCTAAAGAAGAACAATCCATGTCGAAAATCATTTTTGGGTGCACCGAAGCACACTGTGCCTGACAGAGGCCTTGCTGATCTCTCTATGACAGCATGTCCAACAGCCATAAACTAAATCCTCAGGAACATTTTAAGATTTATCATAAAAAAAAAAGTTTAATCAAATTTTAGTTTATGTGCCACCCTACCTACTCAAATGAATAACTTCCTTAGATGCTTGACAAAAGCCAGTTCAATTTCATTTTCAACATCTAATAACTTTTTGTTCTACTAAATACTAAAAGACTCCCAATGCTGCTCTTTAACATCAATGAAGAATTCATAAAACTTTCATCAAACCAAGGGCACACACATTCTCCTTTCAAAGGCCATTCTTTCTCGATTCCCAGAATCCCTCATAAAACTCAAAACAAATTTTTCGCACATCATAAAGACAAAAAAAAAAAAACTAATTTTCTTCATTCCTTTCAAGTGGGTTTATCTTTTGACCATTATCTCTAGAGCATCTTAGAGATCTTAAAAAACAAGAACAATTTCACATACGTGCCACAGCCACTGTCATTGCCATGAAAAAGACCAGATAATGGCCGAATACAAAGAATAAATTTAAAGCATTTCCTAAAACTTTGACATAGACTTGTATGCTAGCTGGATGCCACAACCTTTGCAAAGTGTCATTAGGGTATAATTTTATTCACTCCTTCTGTGTAGACAAATGTGAAGATAGTGGTGCATAGAGTTGCCAGGCCACAAAAAAAAACACCAAAGTCAAAAGGAATAAATGTTTATAAAAGTTTCCTAAAAATTGAATTTTAGTTTGACAGAATTTCCCAAAAAAGAGAAATTGTGACAAAATTTTCGCAAAAAAAGAAATTTTAACAAGATTTCCCTTTAAATGATTTTTCCCTAGCTCCCAGATGATTGATTTACTGGATTCTTAGCACTTTCCTGGATGCTTGCAGGTGGGTCGATGCACTCGGATGATATCAATGTCCCATTGATACAATACACCTCCAAATCACTGTCCGTAGTTTGAGGACATGATAGCGAATAACCATAACCCTACAAATCAAAGGGACCGGATGGCGTCCTTGCTGCTATGTTGCATAGGACACGAACGTTTGTCATACGACTCTTTGAGATGATTTTTAGGAGCTGCCTTTGGCTAGACTTCTTCTGACTGGTAGGATGCAGGCAAAAATTTGCCCATGAACATTCCATTAAGGAACAGGAGAAACTTCTCACATATCATTGAGTGCTGTCTGAGTCAAGTTTAAACTGAATGATGAGGAACTTCCTTTTATAGCCGAGTTCGAACGGCGTGCCACAGTGCGACACCTCTTTGGGGAGAAGTTTGGCAAAGTATTTCACAAAAGTTGAGAGCATTAGAAGGGGATATCCACCACTGAAAATTTTTCCCAGGAGTTCATCTCTCATTTTGAAGACCCTGGAGAGAGACTTATTGACACATGTCTAGGGACCACGACAATGTGGAGGTGTTGGAGGCGGTTGTGCACCTTTTATGTCAAAATAACTCCGTGAACATTTCATTCAAGAATAGGGTCAAACTTCTCACACATCAAAGAGTGCTGTCCAATTCAAGTTCCAAGATCTCCTTTTTATAGCCGAGTCCGAAAGGGGTGCCGCAGAGAAATTTGTATATGGCTTCTATATGCATGCCATAATAACTAACACATATCACCAGCTTTAGGAGAAGATAACCACCGCTGATCATTTTTTTTATTGTTCTCGCCAGGATTCGAACCCAGACATTGAGTGTCATAAGTGGACATGCTAAACTCTGCACTACGGTGGCCTCTTTTCGTGCCACTCAAGAAGAAAATCCAGGATAATGGGAACAGCTTTTTACCGTACCTGTATTCCCTCGAGTCACTTAGTCCTCTTGTCATTCTTGAGTTCTGTAGAGGCCCCAATGGACGGACTGGGCCATATTCTTGCCGTTGAGAGTGATTCTTTTTCGTGTTTTGTGAGTTACTTTCTTTTTTTCTGTCCTCCTTTCTATCTTGTATCGTACTTTGGTTTATATTTTTCAGTGTCCTTTTTCCTTTATAAGAACCTCCACCATGGGATGGGGGTATATCCAAATATTTATTGAAGACCCTACCAAGTATAAATTTTCAGACTATCAAGCCATGTCCGTCCGTCCGGTTGTTGAAATCACACTGCCGCCTTCAAAAATAGAAATATTGAGCTGATCTGCCGATTTTAGTTCTTAGATATTGAGTTAAAATGTTGCACAGATTCTTTTTGTCTATAGACAAGTGATATTCGAAGATGGGCTATATAGCTAAATTTATAATGCAATTATGGTTCGGATTGCTCTATATTTGAATATAGCTGCCATATACGCTAATCTTCCGATTTAAGGTCGTGGGCCCATAAAAGACTCCCGAATCCGAATTCGTGGGCTAAGGCGCTGTTATCCGTACAGAGGACGGCCGCTCTAATACGTTTTACCGGACAGTGTCTGAACCTGCATTCCTCATCATTGTCGGTATGGTGCCAATAGACTTACAGGCACTGAAGCGGATGAAAATATATGACCCCATACATATTGGAAGTTATTCGACAAAACAAGCTTAGCATTTGGCAGTCAAGATGGAATGATGGAATGATACGCGAGTCAGATGGACTATTAAGCTCATCGCCGATATACGACAATGGGTCAGCAGAAAGAAAGGTGACGCAAACTTGTATGTGACGTAGGCAATATCCGAACACGGATTCTTCCGCATGTACCTACACAGGGTGGGAAAATACAACTCACCATTCTGCATCTACGAAGAAGAAGAGATGGTGGATGATGCAGCTGAGAGAATAGCTGTAACAACTTTTGTCAAAGAAATACTCAGGTCAAAGTAAAGAGACCTTGACGCGACATCAATGATTAAGTATAGAGGGAACGCCTGGAGACAGGAATACTGAGACGTATGGCGTAAGTGCCGCAAGAGAGTCTACCTCGAAGTAATGCGAGAGCGGTACGGAAGTGGTTTACATATCCTGAGGGATAAGGTGGGGTTTTAGTCGGTAGAGAGCAAGCCTGGCATACGGCGAAAGGCGACGGCCATTGTTAGGTGCATAATGAATTTTCCCATCATATGACAAAAAAAAAAAAAAAAAAAAAAAAAAAACAAGTAAAAGCGTGCTAAGTTCGGCCGGCCCGAATCTTATATACCCTCCACCATGGATCGCATTTGTCGAGTTGTTTTCCCGGCATTTCTTCTTAGGCTAAAAAGGATATAAGAAAAGAGTTGCTCTGCTACTAAAACGATATCAAGATATGGTCCGGTTCGGACCACAATTAAATTATATGTTGGAGACCCGAGTAAAATTTCAGCCAATTCGTATAAGAATTGCGCCCATTGGGGCTCACGAAGTAAAATAGAGAGAACGATTTATATGGGAGCTGTATCGGGCTATAGACCGATTCAGACCATATTAAACACGTATGTTGATGGTCATGAGAGGATCCGTCGTACAAAATTTCAGGCAAATCGGATAATAATTGCGACCTCTAGAGTCTCAAGAAGTCAAGATCCCAGATCGGTTTATATGGCAGCTATATCAGGTTATGAACCGATTTGAACCTTATTTGACCCAGTTGTTGAAAGTAAGAATAAAATACGTCATGCAAAATTTCAGCCAAATCGGATAGGAATTGAGCCCTCCAGAAGCTCAAGAAGTCAAGACCCAAGATCGGTTTATATAACAGCTATATCAGATCATGAACCGATTTGAACCATACTTAGCACAGTTGTTGGATATCATAACAAAACACGTCGTACGAAATTTCATTCCAATCGGATAAGAATTGCGCCATCTAGAGGCTCAAGAAGTCAAGACCCCAGATCTATTTATATGACAGCTATATCAAAACGTGGACCGATATGGCCCATTTACAATACCAACCGACCTACACTAATAAGAAGTATTTGTGCAAAATTTCAAGCAGCTAGCTTAACTCCTTCGGAAGTTAGCGTGCTTTCGACAGACAGACGAACGGAAGGACAGACGGACGGACATGGCTAGATCGACATAAAATGTCACGACGATCAAGAATATATATATTTTATGGGGTCTCAGACGAATATTTCGAGTAGTTACAAACAGAATGACGAAATTAGTATACCCCCATCTTATGGTGGAGGGTATAACAAGTAAAAAACCTTTAAGGCCGGGCCGGACTTCGGATACTCACCACCTCGGAAATGTATATTAACCACCTTTCGTTTATGAACCTACAGCAGCTATATTTAAATATAGCCCGATCTCCACCATATTCAGTAAGGTTATGTAAGGGTCCAACACAACTCATTGTGCCAAATTCATTGGTAAACAAGTAAAATGGCATTAAGTTCGATCGGGCCAAACTTTTGATACCCACCACCTCGGGTATATATGTAAACCCCATTTCGTCACAATCCGGTGAAAATTTGACATATATATTAGACCATTTAGTGGTCTAATATATATGTCACTATTCAATTTTGTAGAACAAAATAGTGGTCTTTTTGGCACATATATCCAATTATAAACCGATCTGAACCATATTAAGTTCGGATATCGTGAGGCTCAGAAAAACTCACTATTTGAATTTCATAAATTTAAATAAAGCTTTTATGGGCTTCAGTCCCCTTATCGGCAGATCGGTCTATATGTCAGCTAAATCTAAATATAGTCCAATCACAACCATATTTAGGTCGAATGCTAGTAGGTCTTAACCTACTGTTTCAAATTTCAGCGAAATCGGGTAATAAATAAAGCTTTTTATGGGCTTCAGACCCTTTATCGGGAGATCGGTCTATATGACAGCTATATCCAAGTATAATCCGATCTGAACCCTATTTACGTCAGATGTCATGGCCTTCAGACCCTTAAACGGGAGATCGGTCTATATGACAGTTATATCTAAATATAGTCCGATATGTATTATATTTGGGTCGGATGTTAGGAGGCTTAAAACTGTGCACTATTCCAAATTTCAGCGAAATCGGATAAAAACAAAGCTATAATGGCCTACAGACCCTTTATCTAGAGATCGGTCTATATGGCAGCTATATCTTAATATAGGCCGATCTGAAACATATTTAGGTCCGGTGTCAGGAGGCTTAAAAAAACCCACTGTTTTAAATTTCAGCCCAATCGGGTAATAAAAAAAGTTTTTATGGTCTTCAGACCCTTTATCGGGAGATCGGTCTATATGGTAGCTATATCTAAATGCAGTCCGATCTGAACCATATTTGGGTCAGTTATCGGAAAGCCTTAAACTACTTACTCACTGTTTCAAATTTCAATAAAATCGGATGAAAAATAAAGTTTTTATGGGCATTAGACCCCCTATCGGAAAATCGGTCTATATAGCAGCTATAACCAAATATGATCCGATTTGGACCGTTCAAAAACTTAACCAGCGTGCATCAAAAATACGTATCTGTGCCAAATTTCAGCTCAATACCTCAATTTTTGAAGGCTCTAGAGTGATTACAACAGACGGACGGACAGACACACGGACATCGTTAAATCGTCTTAGAATTTTACGACGATCCGAAATATATATACTCTGTAGGGTCGGAAATTGATATGATTTCGATGTATTGCAAACGGAATGACTAAATGAATATACCCCCTATCCTACGGTGATGGGTATAATAAGCGTATGTATCCTATAAGATAATCCCGCCTATAGAGGGCGCAATTTTCATCCAATTGGGCTAAAATTATGTGCAATGAAGTCATGAGAGAAATCATTGTGCAAAATTCTAGCCCAAACTAATGAAGATTTCGCCCTCTATAGGCGCAATGTATCTAAAGGATACATTCAGTGTCGAATCGCTAATTTCTGTTAAATTTTGCAAAAAAAAAATTAACTTTCCGATAATATAGATTGGTACAATATTAATCGATATTCAGAAAAAATTAAATATTGATAGTGCCATCTGATATAGGAGATGGGAAATTAACGATAGTATCGATACTGTCGATATATATTATTAGAAATATCGATAATATCGAATGTTGCAATTATCGATAGCTAGTCAGCTCTATACCTCTATTTCCGATGGTATAGATAGGTAAAATACTAATCGATATTCAGACAAAAAATAAAATATCGATATTGTCATCGATATTTCGCCACCTTTTACATAGGAGATGGGAAATTAACTATAGTATCGATAATATCGATATCTATTATTAGAAATATCTAAAATATCGAATGCTACAATTATCGATAGCTAGCCAGCTCTAAAACTCAGCCCTTTAGATGTCCCATTCATATGGTGACCTTGTGGCTATCGCCTTTTCAAAGAGCTTGCTGCAAATCTTTCTCAGACCAATCAGTTTTGTAAATGGTGGGCTATCGTGGTCTTCCCTTTAGTTGGATTCCGGAACATACAAACTTAAGCGAGTCATTCAGGCATTTGTGATCCGTTTGACCACAATACCAAAACCCTTAAACATTTCCCATTCGCTTTACAGTTATGCCAATCCGTTTTCCTTCTCATAGAGATATCACCGATATTCTGAAAATAAAACATGGCAATACTGTTGCTCTGGATTGTGGATGACAATGATGATCCATTTCTGGGTTGAACCAAATATGAAATGGGGATTCCTTGGAATCACATATCCTCTAAGAAAGAGAGATGTAAGGTTATATGAGCCACTGGATGGGGGTATTTGCATTTGACATTGTGTGCGAGTGTGAGTGTGAGTGTGAGTGGTTACGAATGCCTTGCAGGATATGTGTGCTGCGTGTCAGAGTCAGTGTCGCCCGGTGTCAGTGTGCTGATGAGGTTGTTCATTTCATTGTTGCTTAAGCATTGAGTTCGTCTTCTACTTCTTCCTTTTTTTTGGGTTAAGAAGTGTGATTATGCCATGGTAGTACATAGCATAGCATTTTGTCAGCCAAGGGTTTGGTTTCCTTCCTGATGATTGTCGCGCGAAAAGCAAAGCCAAAGCCAATGGCAATGCATGAGTGTAAGCAAATTATGTGGCTTATATGAAAAAAAAAAAAAAAACAAATTTCGGGGGTTCGTTTTCATTTGGGAGATTTTGGCATTTTTATGCCATACCTACTGCTTTTTTACTTGGAATATTTATTTGTCTGGGGTTTTTTGCCTCTAATGATTTCGAAACCTCATAGTCATCAGCATCATCAACGAAATCGACATCCGCATCAACATCATCAGCATCAATGTTTTCCCGCATTGCTCCTCTCCCCGCAGTGTGTCAAGGAGCAGGCAGCAAGAAGCTACTCACAGCAGTATCATCGTCATAATAATAATAATCAAAATGTTATGAACATTGGATATTTGACTTGGTTAGCGTGCTGTTGTCGAGCATGGCAAAGAGTAAGCAGTGGCTGAGAGCAGTTGCCATTGTGTTAAGGCGTGTTAACTTTGTAAGATATTTCACTGTCAATAAAAATTTTCTACTTCGATAATTTTCCAAATCTGAATTTTAAATTTCTCTACTACTCTACTGCGGCATAAACATGTCCCAGTCTCAGCCACCGCCTTAGAGTGGGCCAAAAGGACGTAAGTCCTTTGTCCGTCTGCCAAAGGCATGTTTAGGTGGCATTTTACATTTCGGCAATACAAGACACGCACAGCAAGTAAATGCGCTAAAAATGTTCCCGGAAGCAAGGGTGTAGGTCCAAAGTCCCCCCCAACCGCCTCCCTTTCTCCTACCAACTTCTTTTCCTTAGAGATGATGGACAGACAGTGTGGAAGTTCATCTTGCGACGTTTTCCGTTTTCCTGAGCTGCTGCTGTCGTCTTTTTTGACAATTCATTTCACGCTTTCGCGCCATAAACATAAAAAATAACGAAATTCTAATAGTATTTCGCATTCGGTTTCAGGATTTTTTTTTCACAATGCGGCTGAAATCGAGGTCCCAAATAAGCATACACTCTAGGATGAGGGCAGGAGGGGGGGAGTAGTAAGGGAACATTGTCCTATTGTCATTCCTTTGGTTGAGGATAAGAAATTTGTTTTCCGATTTTTTTTTCCGCTCTAGCTGGATTTTTCGTTTCCTTTTCTTGAGTTTCGTTTTTTTTTTCTGCGACGGTTTGGCATGAACAGCGATAAAATTAATAAAAGCAAGGCTAAAAATGGCAGAGAAATGCAAGAATATTCCATGAAGCAAAAAAAAGGGAAAATTGTTCTGCTGAAAAAAATTGGAAAAAGTTTGACATGATTTGTTATGAATTTGAAATTTTAATTCAATTTGTCCCCCCCACCCAGCGCAGTGAAGAGTGTCAGCTTAATTTCATCAGAAAAAGGGGTTTGCCGCAATGAATGATGGGTCTTTAAGTGGGTGCCAAACGGCTTAGACCCCCAAAAGAGGGTTGAATGGTCAAAGGCCCATCATAATACCATCATAGCTGCAAATGATGGATTTGCCAAATGCCTTCTTAAAGACAAGGCCAATTCATTTGAAACAAACAAAGTCTTCTGCTCACAAGGGGGCCTCTTACAAAAATATCTTTTTCAAGGGCTTTGCTTCAAATCCAAACCCAAATGCTGTCTGTATGTCACAGACAGGCAGCAGTCTTACCAAAATATTTTTGGGTTTAATTAAAATTATTAAGAATGTGGATTATTATTGTTATAGGAGCAGATATTAGGCAAGGTCACTGACCCCCCCCCCCACGATACCCCCGCCCCCCCCCCAAAAAAAAAAAACCAATAAAACAAATAATACCATGGTAATCCTTAAGTAATCCCAGATATGGGACATCATCAAATGCTGCCACAGGAATTCTTTAAGAAAATTCCTTGGGTCAAATTAGCATTGTTCGCCACCCCATGACAATTGATATGTTTACACAAAACACAACGATGAGGGTTACATTTCGTTAAGACAATGGGCTTGAAGCAGCATCGAAGAAAACAAAACAATGGGCAATACGAAGCCAAAATGGCTATGACATCTCAAATATTGCAAAATATCTGGAGTATGAGAAGCCATTTTTCCTCAATTGGATATTTTGTAGGTGATACAAGAGACCAAAAACAAGTAAGAACGTGCCAAGTTCGGCCGGGCCGAATCTTATATACCCTCTACCAGGGATCGCATTTATCGAGTTCTATGCGCAGTAACTCTTTTTAGGCAAACAAAGAATTTTGAATAAGAACTGCTATGCTATTGAAGCTATATCAAGTTAAAGTCCGATTCGGACCATAAATGAATGCTGAAGTCATTGTAGAAGTCATTGTGCAATATTTCAGTTCATTCGGATAAGAATTGCGCCGTGTAGGGGCTCAAGAAGCAAAATCGGGAGATCGGTTTATATGGGAGCTGTATGAAGCTATTGATCGATTCAGACCATATTAGACACGTATGTTGAAGGTCATGAGAGTAGCCGTTGTAGAAAATTTCTTCCAAATCGGAGGAGAATTGCGCCCTCTAGAGGCTCAAGAAGTCAAGATACCAGAACGGTTTATATGACAGCTATACCAAACTATGAACCAATTTAAATCATACTTGGCGCAGTTGTTGAAAGTAATACCAAAATACTACGTGCAAAATTTCAGTCAAATCGGACGAGAATTGCGCCCTCTAGGAGCTCAAGAAGTCAAGACCCAAGATCGGTTTATATGGCAGCTATATCAGGTTTTGAACCGATTTGAAGCATACTCAGTGCAGTTGTTGGAAGTGATATCAAAATACTACGTGCTAAATTTCAGTAAAATCGGTGGAGGATTGCGCCCTCTAGAGGCTCAAGAAGTCAAGATCGAAGATCGGTTTATATGACAGCTATACCAAACTATGAACCGATTTGAATCATACTCAGCACAGTTTTTGGAAGTGATACCAAAACACCACGTGCTAAATTTCAGTCAAATCGGATGAGAATTGCGCCCTATAAAGGCTCAAGAAGTCAAGACCCAAGATCGGTTTATATGGCAGCTATATCAAAACATGGTCCGATTTGGCCCATTTACAATCCCAGCCGACCTACACTAATAGAAAGTATTTGTGCAAAATTGCAAACGGCTAGCTTTACTCCTTCGAAAGTTAGCGTGCTATCGACAGACAGACGGAAGGACATGGCTAGATCGACATAAAATGACATGGCGATCAAGAATATGGGGTCTCAGACGCATATTTCGAGGTGTTACAAACAGAATGACGAAATTAGTATACCCCCATCCTATGGTGGAGGGTATAAAAATTCTGCGAAATCGGGTAATAAATCCAGCTTTTATAGCCCCTAGACTCCTAATCGGGAGTTCGCCATAGAGCGCTCACGACTATATTCGCTCAGATCAGTCCAGATTTGGATAAAGCTGTCACATATACTGACCTCCTGATATAAGGTTTACGGCCCATCAAAGTTGAATTTATTTACCGATTTCGATTTGGCACAATGAGTTGTGTTAGGCTTCTCGACTTCTATAATTAATACGACTCAGATCGGTCTAGATTTGGATATAGCGGCCATATATACCAATCTCCCGATCTTAGGTTTTTGGTCCATAAAATTTGAAATTCGCTGAAATTGGCACAATGAGCAGTGTGAAGCTCGCTGACATTTGAACCGTTTATAGTCAAGATCGGGCTATATTTGAACCATATATGAATTTGGTACAGGGAGCCTTGTTAGACTCTTCGTCGGCCGTGTTGGATATGGCCCAGATCGGTCCATATTTGGATATAGCTGCCATATAGACCGATCTTCCAATTCATGGTCTTAGCCCTTTAAAGGCTCATTTATTACCCAATTTCGCTGAAATTAAGCACAGAGAGATATCTGAGGCTTTTCGACATCCGTGCTCTATGTGGTTCCGACCGGACTATATTTTGATATAGCCGCCATATATATACATACATATTCCGATTTAACTTCTTGGGCTCATAAAAGGTGAATTTTCAACCGATTTCGTTGAAATCAATGGGAAATCAATAGCGAGTAGTGTCGACTCGAAACTACTCGCTATTCCTAATTTCAGGGAAATCGCACAAAAAATGCAACTATAATGGGCCAAAGACCTTAAACCTAGGGATCGGTCTATATGACAGCTACATCTAAATCTGAACTGATCTGTGCCAAATTGAATAAAAATGTCGAGGGGCCTAACATAATCCACCGTTGTAAATTTCAGCGATAATAAATGTGCCTTTTATGGGCCGAAAACCTTCAATCAAGAGATCGGCCTATATGGCAGCTATATCCAAATCTCGACCGATCTGGGCCAAATTGCGGAATAATGTCGAAGAGTTTGACACAACTCTCTATCCCAAATTTATACGACATCGGACAATAAATACGCCCAAATATGGGCTCAAAACCTTAAATTGAGAGATCGGTCTATATGATAGCTATATCCAAATCTAAACCGATCTACTCCAAATTGAGGAGGACTGTCAAAAGGCTTAGCACAAATCTTCTTCCGAAATTTCAACGACATCGGACAATAAATGCGCCTTTTATGGGCCCAAAACCTTAGACCGAGAGATCGGTCTCTATGGCAGATATATCCAAATCAGGGCCGATCTGAGCCAAATTGAGAAGGGATGTTCAAGGGCCCAACACAACTCTTTGTCTCAAATTTCGGCGAAATCGGATAATAAATGCGCCTTTTTTGGGCCCAAGACCTTGCATCGTCAGATCTGTCTGTAAGGCCGCTATATCCAAATCTCGACCGATCTGGGCCAAATTTAGGAAGGATGTTCAAGGGCCTAACACAACTCTTTGTCTCAAATTTCGGCGAAATCAGATAAATGCGCCTTTTGTGGGCCCAAGACCTTACATCGTCAGATCAGTCTGTAAGGCAGGTATATCCAAATCTGGACTGATCGGAGCCAAATTGAAGAAGGATGTCAAAGTGTTTAACACAACTCACTGTCCCAAATTTCAGCAAAATCGGATAATAAATGTGGCTATTATGGGTCTAAGACCTAAAATGAATGGATCGGTCTATATGGGGGATATATCAGGATATAGTTCGATATAGCTCATATAGGCCGATTTTGAGGCTATAACAAGATATTGTCCACTCTGAACCATATTCGATACGGATATCGAAAGTCCCAAGACAACTCATCTACAAATTTCTGCGAAATCGGGCAAAATATGCATCTTCTGTGGGCCTTAAACCTTAAATCGGTAGATCAGTCTATAAGGGGGGTATATGGAGACATTGACAGATTTGAACCATATTCTAGACGGATGTCGAGGATCTTAGGGCAACTCACTATGTCAAAGTACAACGGAATCCGGTAATAAATGCGCCTTACATGAGCCTTGGAACTTAAATCATTAGATCGATCTATATGTGAGCTATATCGAGACATTGTCCGATCTGGACAAAAATGGATGCCGTAGATCCTAAGACAACTCACTGTGCAAAATTTCAGCGAAATCGGAAACCTTAGACCTTAAATCAAGAGATCGGTCCATATGGGGCTATATTAAAATATTGTCAATCTGGACCATATTAAATGTGGAAGTTGAGGGTCCTCAGACAACTCGCTGTGACAAATTTCAGCCAAATTTGGAAATAAATGTAACTTCCATTGGCCTTAGATCTTAAATCGGGAGATCGGTCTGAAAGGGGTGCTATATCAAGATATTGTTCAATGTGGATCATAGTCAATGTGAAAGTTGACAGTCCTAAAACAATTCGCTGTGACAAATTTCAGCGAAATCGGCGAAATAAATGTGACTTCTATATACCGTAGATCTTAGATCGGGTAATATGTCTACATGGGGGCTATATCAAGATATTGTCTGATCTGGACCATATTCATGATATCCCACAGCAGAAAAGATGACTGAAACAATTTTGGAAGACTGGGATATGTCTTTTGGCGATCTTTGTTGCGACACTCGCAACATACAGCTGCAAAGGCTTACGATGGAGGAAGGTATTCAACGCCTCTCTCGGGGTACTCACAAAAGGTCAGCAAGTAAGTATTGGCCGAACAACGGACGCAATCATTCAGTATAGAATCCCAGGCGTAAGCCCATAACTCCTTCTTATCCACGTGTGTCAAGCGTAGAACACATTCAGTCGCCTTTTGGTGATGTTGGTAAGGAAAAAAGAAAATCAGCCATTATATGAAAGCCCTGAAGGTATGCTTTAATTTTTTTTTTTTAGTTTGAGCTCCCCAAAATATGCAATAAAATTTTTTAAATAGTAATTTTGATCTTTATGCCATTTAGGTTATGCTGGGCCGCATCTTATATACCCCCGACAATAGTTGTCTGCTATGCAGATGATGTTATAATACTTCTAAGGGGTAAGGATCCGTACGAGCTATGCCAAAGGGCCGAAAGGGTCTTGCATATGGCATATGACTGGGCTAGACCCAGAGGGCTCAATGTTAACCCAGAGCAGACTGAAAACTGCCTGTTCACGAGGAAGACAAAGGTGGGCCTATTTAACGCACCACGTCTCCTCAATAAGACAATTTTGATATCTGACAAGGTCAAATACTTAGGTGTGATCTTGGACAGGAAATTGAATTGGAAGTGTCACATTCGGGAGCATACTGAGAAGGCTCACAGATGTTGGGTGCTATGTAGACGGGCCGTAGGCTCGAAATGGGGTCTGAATCCTAGGATAGTCCACTGGCCCTGCAGGAGCGTGATTAGACCAATACTTGCTTACGCCTCAGTAGTTTGGTGGATTGGTATGGACAAAAAGTGCAACATAAGGACAACAGGTTCAGAGAACATGTTGTCTTGGCATAGGCGCAGCGATGAGGACCACGCCCACTAGGGCACTGGAGACTCTTCTAGATATCCGACCCATTAACATACAGATTAAGTGTGAGGCAGCCACTGCAGCTATGAGACTTAAGGCGATGAGAGAATGGATTGAGGATGGTAGTCTAAAGGCGATGGGAGAATGGATTGAGGAGCAGCTCATACCATCGCGGTACAATCATGGCGATGATAGGAAATCTTGAATTAAGGGAAGAGCCACTACGGCTATGAGACTTAAGGCGATGAAAGAATGGATTGAGGATGGTAGACTAAAGGCGACGGGAGAATGTATTGAGGAGCAGCTCATACCATCGCGGTACAATCATGGCGATGATAGGAAATCTTGAATTAAGGCTAGAGATTTCCAATCGGATACCAGAGATGACATTTGAGGTCAACTACGGGGCACTGCAGCCAGCGGCACAGTCTTGGATTAATGGAACCCTAGTATTGCCATCTGAAAGATCATATTACACGGATGGATCAAAGCTAGAGGACAGAGTGGGCCTGGGTGTCTACATTGAGAACCCAGGAACTGAGATCTGTTTTAGACTGTCTGACCATAATACGGTTCTGCAAGTGGCGATCCGGGCGATCACGGAATGCGTGATGTGGTGCTAACGCGAGGAAGTCGAATGTAAACATCTTTATGGACAGTAAAATGGCCATAAGGGCAATAACAACAAGGACGGTAAGGTTACGAACAGTCTTGCAATGTCAGAAGGAGATTAACGCCTTCTCTCAGGATGGCACAAATCCCATCATTTGGGTGCAGGGCCATAACGGAGTAAGGGGGAATGAAAGGACAGACGATTTGGCAGTGAAGGCCAGTGACCTGCCGTCGATAAATTTGGTTATCCCGAAGCCTTTCGGGTCGACGCAGTCCGATTTATGGGCGTGGGCGACAAACGCGAAACAGTCGGCAGGACGGCGAAAATCCAATGGGGTGATCCGGATTGTGAGAGGACGAGACTATTACTGAAAGGTAGTAAGAAGTCGGTCAGTATAGCTATTGGTATTATAACGGGACACATGGGAGTACGAGCTCAATGATGCATAATCGTTGGGGCAAGTTATAGCATGTGCGGGGAAAGATAATGAGACGTTCGAGCATTTCCTTTGTCATTGCCCGGCTTTCGCGGCTAACAGACACCGGTACTTAGGTGGGGACACGATACCAGACATGAAGTAACTTAGGGGAGTGGTATGGGAAACAATTTAAGATTTTGGAAGTAGCCCGGAATTCCTAACTTAAACTTTTCTTTTTAGAGGTCATTTTATAGTTTTAAGGGCGCACAACAAACTGATTACTGGCTTAGGTGTATGTCCATAGTGGCATGGGGCGGATTAATATTTGCACCCTCTTTTCAATCTAACCTAAGTCGGGCTGGGCCGAATCTTATATACCCCCCACAATGGTTGGCAACTGTCAAGTTCTTTAAGTGATGATCGGTTTATACCGGATTTGCATCCATCGTTACGTACCGTACTAGTGATGGCTGCTGGAAGTCGTAACAAATTGCCATGCTCAATTGAACAACAATTGCGGCTTCTAGGGGCTCTAGACGTCAAGTTGGGAAATAAGTTTAAATGGGAGCTATAATAGGTCATAAACCGATATAACTCACATTTAGTGTAAACAGTAAATGGAGATAAGACGAAATGGATGGTTTCAACTCCCAAAAAGCCTTGCACAACAGAGCAGATAAAGGAAATGAAGAAAGTTGAGAACCACAACTATGAGAGAGTCAGTAACTTTATCTACCTCGGCACCGCCGTAACCGAAACGAATGACAGCAGTTTTGAGATAAAGCGAAGAATAATACTGGCAAACAGATGCTACTTTGGACTGAGTTGGCAAACAAGGCCACCTCTCGACAGACGAAGATTACCCTATACAAGACACTGATCCTACCCGTGCTGTTATATGGTTCTGAAGCATGGGTACTTGTGAAAGCAGATAAGGCAGTGCTTGGAGTATTTGAGAGAAAGATTCTTCGTAAAATATATGGACCAGTTTGCTTTAATGGAGAATATAGGCGACGTATGAACCACGAGTTGTATGACGACGATAGCATAGTTACACGCATCAAAATACAACGGCTGCGTTGGCTAGGTCATGTTGCCAGAATGGTTGAAGAAGCTCCAGGGTACTTGTGAAAGCAGATGAGGCAATGCTTGGAGTATTTGAGAGAGAGATTTTTCGTCAAATATATGGACCAGTTTGCTTTAATGGAGAATATAGGCGACGTATGAACCACGAGCTGTATGACGACGATGATAGCATAGTTGCACGCATCAAAATACAACGGCTGCGTTGGCTAGGTCATGTTGCCAGAATGGATGAAGTAGCTCCAGCAAAGAAGTCTTTTGAAGGCAAACACGGTGGTACACGCAAACCGGGAAGACCAAAAGCCCGATGCAAAGATCAAGTTGTGGGAGACACCTCGAAACTAGGTGTCAGAGATTTTAGAATGAGCGCAAAAGATCGAGGCGCTTGGAACGCTATTCTACGTTCGGCTAGTGGAACAAATATTCTGCCATAGCCAATTAAAGTAAAATGATTGCTGATTGCTGGAAATTGTAACAGAGTACAAAGTGTATGCCCTCTAGGGCCTTGAAAAAGTAAAATCTGCAGATCGGTTTATTAGTAAACTATTGGGTTGCCCAAAAAGTAATTGCGGAATTTTCATATAGTCGGCGTTGACAAATGTTTGTCTCTGTAATTGCATTCTTTCTTCTATCAGTTATCAGCTGTTACTTTTAGCTTGCTTTAGAAAAAAAGTGTAAAAAAAGTATATTTGGTTAAAGTTTATTCTAAGTTTTATTAAAAATGCATTTACTTTCTTTTAAAAAATCCGCAATTACTTTTTGGGCAACCCAATATATCAAAACAAGGCCCGATTTAGTTCATTTGCTGTCCTAACCGACCTGCATTAAGTATTGGTGAAAAATGTAAAGCGCCCTTGTTTTACTCCTGCTTTTACTCCAAAGTAAGAAAGCTTTCAACAAACAGACGAACGGACATGGCTAAACCGTCTCAGAATGGGTCTAATGTTTAGAAGAGTTGCAAACGCAATGACGAAGCTATTGTAACCCCCTCTTATGATGGAGAGTTATATAAGTTTAAAGCTTTTAGAGAGTATATGTAACAAAATTGCTTTCATTCAAATAATGTAGCATATTTTAAGGCGTTAGAGTAAAATGTTTTTTTTTGTCACAAATCTAAATGTAGCTTTAAAGTAGGTTTAATTGACAGTTCTCTAAAGGAAGTCCATAAAATAAATCTACTTTAAAACTCCATTAAGTTTAATGAATATGGCCATAAGACGTTTTTTGTTTAAAATTCCTTTAAAACCCTCCAAATTACTTTGATGAACCAAACCAAATTTCAATCATTCCTTTACAATTTAATATCGACCTCGACAATTGTCTTTGTATCTGTCTGTCGGTCTGTCTATTTAGCACTGATGCATCATTAAAATCAATTCGCTATCAATTTGATTCGATAATTCTTAATCCACAAAATAAAATTGATGCCCTAATAAAGCAGACACGATAAAAGGAATGAATCAAATCAACAAAGGAGAAAGGACATGGGAAAGAAAACGAGAATGGAAAGGCAAATGATATTCTTTGGATTCATTACCCCATCCGCCAGAGTTCTTCAGCGACTCTGGCCTAATGATTTAGGCTTGATTTCTTCAAAAAAAAAAAAAACGTTGATGGTTCAAAGTCATCAGGCGTAGAATATTTTTGAACATTAGCATTTAATTTGATTGGATTGAAAAGGAAGGGAATGGAATGAATGGTACCTACGACATATCAAAGCATGTGGCCAGGGTGCTGGTGGGTGCTGGTGTATCAGACAACTTCGGTAAACCAAATTGAGTTTAAATTTTTTTCTCTGCCCTGGAAATCCATAAAGCAATAGAAGGCATAGAAAGGCAGTAAAGTGAGAGAGAGATTAGGTAGAAGAGAAACATCGATATATGTACCTATGTGTCTGTGTACAACGATATGTAGCCTATAAAGAAAAAAAAAGTTCAAATCCTTATTCATACTCCAGAGAAGCTGAAATAGAGGCCGAGGCTTTAGGTAGTATGCCCGGCAACCTGGCGCAACCCTGATTATGTCTCATCAGAAAGCCAATCTTCTTATCATTGTGGATTTTATGGACTTGCCTTGCCTACTCTTTTCTGCCGTTTCTGTTTTCTTCCTCTCGATGCCACATTCCTTTGTTGCCGGTACGGCTGTCGGTCTGTTATCAATCAATAGAAATATTTCAGAAATGATGATTGTTCACATTTCCCTGACGGGGATTTTCCTTTACGTTTTTCATTCTCGATGGCTTTTCTTTTCGTTTTGTGATTGTCTTATCATTAAAAATCATTTTGTCTGTGATTGTTTTTTTATTTTATATTTCTTTGGCATTTTGTGGGATTTTCCTTTTTGTTGGGAATTTCCTTTTTTTTTCTTATGGTAGTTGTTGCTGCTATGGCTTTTTCTCCATTTCATCTTCTGCACTCAATTTTGTAATTGAGTTCATCGCATTGGTGGTAGTAGTCTTAGCAGTAGTAGTCGCAGTAGTAGGAGAAGTAACACAGGGCAAAATTATTGCTCGAAATCGAAAAACGTTAAAGGTATTATCACAAAGTAAATTATGCATATCAATCGATTTGATTGGAGAGCAAGCAAGCGTGGAAGGTATTAGAGATTTTCCCTTCGTTGCCGCTCATTTCTATTTGCTTAACTTAAAGTGGGGTTTCAACATTTCTTTTAAGGGATACATTTGGATTTGTTTTTTTCTTTTACAATCATACCAATTTATACACATAAAACGAGTTCAAGTGGTCAAGGGAGTGTTATGAGGGAAGTGTTTGAAAACAAAAATAAAACTGGGTCGATATGATTTACATTTTATCCCTGGGGATCTATGACTTTCCAAAATCCTTTAAAGCTTCTCTTCACAAAACAAGAAAGAAGATAAGGTATGCGATTCCCTACTCAATTTTATTCAACCTATAGGTAATGTGAGTTAAGTGCGTAGCATTTGTTGAGTTTCCTTGACAAGTAAGGAATTCTATAAATTTTTCAAAGTAACAGAAATTATTGGGTTGCCCAAAAAGTAATTGCGGATTTTTTAAAATTTTTTACACTTTTTTTCTAAAGCAATCTAAAAGTAACAGCTGATAACTGACAGAAGAAAGAATGCAATTACAGAGTCACAAGCTGTGAAAAAATTTGTCAACGCCGACTATATGAAAAATCCGCAATTACTTTTTGGGCAACCCAATTAAAACTTTACTTTAATTGGCTACGACAGCATATTTGTTCCACTAGCCGAATGTAGAATAGCGTTCCAAGCGCCTCGATCTTCTGCGCTCTTTCTAAAATCTCTGACACCAAGTTTCGAGGTGTCTCCCACAACTTGGTCTTCCCGGTTTGCGTGTACCACCGTGTTTGCCATTAAAAGACTTCTTTGCTGGAGCTACTTCATCCATTCTGACAACATGATGCGTGTAACTATGCGTCGTCGTCGTCGTCATACAGCTCATGCAGCTCGTGGTTCATACGTCGCCCATATTCTCCGTTAACGCATACTGGTCCATATATTTTACGAAGAATCTCTCTCTCTCAAATACTCCAAGCACTGCCTCATCTGCTTTCACAAGTACCCTGGAGCTTCTTCATCCATTCTGACAACATGACCTAGCCAACGCAGCCGTTGTATTTTGATGCGTGTCACTATGTGTCGTCGTCGTCATACAGCTCGTGGTTCATACATCGCCTATATTTTCCGTTAACGCATACTGGTCCATATATTTTACGAAGAATCTCTCTCTCAAATACTCCAAGCACTGCTTCAACTACATTCACAAGTAGCCATGCCTCAGAACCATATAAAGACACGGGTAGTATCAGTGTCTTGTATAGTGAAATCTTTGTCTTTCAAGAGGTGGCCTTGTTTCTAAACTGCATACTTAGTCCAAAGTAGCATCTGTTTGCCAGCATCATTCTTCGCTTAATCTCAAAACTGTTGTCATTCGTTTCAGTTACGGCGTGTCATTCGTAAAGATACTGACTGTCTCAAAGTTCTGGTTCCCAAATTTCTCCATTTTCTATATCTGCTCTGTTATGCAAGGCTTTTTAGGAGTTGAAACCATGCATTTGGCCCTTTCTCCATTTACTGCCAGACCCATTTTCACTGGCTCTCTTTCGATTCTTTCAAACGCTGCAGTTACTACTTCCGGTGAGCGATCTGTGATATCCATGTCGTCGGCATAGGCGAGTAGCATGTGTTCTCTTATGATTAGTGTGCCATATCTATTCACATCTGCATCTGGTATAATCTTCTCCAGCAGGATATTAAAGAGATGACATGATAGGCTGTCTCCTTGTCTGAAACCTCGTTGGGTATTAAATGGTTCGCAGAGATTCTTATCTATTCTTACTGAGGAACGCCTATTAGCAAGTGTCATCCTGCAGAGTCTTATTAATTTTGCAGGGATACCATACTCAGACATGGCTTGAAATACCTTTGAACGTAAAGGAGTATCGAAGGCGGCTCTGTAGTCAACAAAGAGATGGTAGTTGTTGATTTGTCCTTCTCAGGTATTTTCCAGGATTTAACGCAGTGTGAATATCTGGTCTAGGGTGGTTGTACCAGGCCCAAAGCCGCATTGATAGGGCCCAATTATCTCATTAACTTTAGGAATTAAACTTTTACACAGTGCGCTCGAGAGCAACTTGTATGCGTGGGGAGGAGACTTGTTCCTCTGTAGTTGGCACATTCCGTCTTGTCTCCTTTCTTGTGTACGGGACATAGTATGCTGAGGTTTCAATCATTGGGTATGCGTTCTTCTAGCCAGATTGTCCAGCTAAGCTGATGCATACGCCTTATCGGCGTGTTGCCTCCGGTCTTAAATAGTTCAGCGGGTAAACCGTCGGCTCCTGCTGCCTTGTTGTTCTTTAGTCGAGTCGCTGCTACTTGGACCTCATTCTGACTAGGAGGTTAACATTCTACACCATCATCAGGGATTGGTTCTGCGGTTTCCTCTTCGCCGCCAACGTCGGACACTAGCAGTTGGGTAAAATTTTCCTTCCAAATCCTCAGCATACTATCTGTATCAGTTACCAGCAAAGGAGTATCGAAGGCGTCTTTGTAGTCAACAAAGAGATGGTAGGTGTTGATTTGTCCTTCTCGGGTTTTTTCTAGGATTTAACGCAGTGTGAATATCTGGTCTAGGGTGGTTGTACCAGGTCCAAAGCTGTATTGATATGTCCCAATTATCTCATTGACTTTAGATTTCAATCATTCACACAGTATGCTCGAGAGTACCTTGTATGCGATGGGGAGGAGACTTGTTCCTCTGTAGTTGGCACATTCTGTTCTGTGTTCTTTCTTGTGTACGGGACATAGTATGATGAGGTTCCAATCATCGGGTATGCGTTCTTCCAGCCAGATTGTGCAGATGAGCTGATGCATATGCCTTATCGGCGTGTTGCCTCTGGTCTTAAATAGTTCAGCGGGTAACCCGTCGGCTCTTGCTGCCTTGTTGTTCTTTAGTCGGGTCACTGCTACTTGGACCTCAATCTGAGTAGGAGGTAAACATTCTATACCATCATCAGGGATTGGTTCTGCGGTATGCTCTTCACCGCCAACGTCGGACACTAGCAGTTGGGTAAAATGTTCTTTCCATATCGCCAGCATGTTATCTGTGTCAGTTACCAGATTTCCTTCTGTGTCTCTGCAGGAGGATGTGCCTGCACCAAAGCCATCGGTTTGATGTTTAATTCTTTGGAATATCTGGACTATATCTCAATTCGCTTACACTCACGTTTTTTCATTTTTTGTTTCTTTCTGCGATATAGACGTTTTTCCTCTCTCCTCTTCTCCCGTTAACACTTCTTCATTTAACGCGCTGCTACTGATTGCAGGTTTGCTTTACATGCTGAATTTTTAGCTTCAGTAACATCTCGACACTCTTGGTCGTACCATGGGTTTCTTGGAGGAGGCTTCCGGCACCCAGGTACGGATTTCGCGGCATTTTCCATCGCAACAAGGAGTGCTTTCATCAAGCAGTTGGGTTGGTCGAGTGGAATATGCCGCAGCCATTTGTTGTTGTCTGAAGCTTTTAAATGTCCAGCTTCCTTGCAATAGCAGATCGTACTTTCCTCGCCATGTTCAAACGGGTGCGAACCTATGCTGCAACAAGGTAATGATCCATGGATCGATCGTACATCTATCATGGTGGATGAATGCCTTCTATCTATCACAACGTGATCAATTTGGTTCATCGTGTGTTGATCGGGTGACAGCCACGTGGCTTTGTGAATATTTTTATGTTGGAATCTGGCCCTGTTTTTTGCCGCGACGAAATCTATCAGCCTCAACCCATTACTGGGTACTTGATCTTTACATCCGGCTTTTGGTCTTCCCGGTTTGCGTGTACCACCGTGTTTGCCTTCAAAAGACTTCTTTGCTGGAGCTTCTTCATCCACTCTGACAACATGACCCCAACCCATTACTGAACGTTAACACGTGGAGGCTAAACTTTCCGACTGTGGGACCAAAAATGTCTTCTTTCCCTAACTTCGCATTAAAATCTCCCAGATCGACTTTAATATCAGGGGCTGGGCGGCGGTCATATTCTCTCTCTAGGCGCTCGTAGAAAATATCCTTGGTCTGCTTGTCCTTATCTTTCGTGGGGCATGGACACAAATAAGGCTGACGATGAAGAATTTGGCTTTTATGCGGATTGTCGCTAACCTCTCATCCACAGGAGTATAGCTGGAGACAAGGTGTTTCAGTCTCCGACTAACCACAAATCCACAGCCAATTTCATGTCTCGTGTTATGGCAGCTAAAGTATAGTTCGACAGCGTTTGGTGTTGTAGTGACGCCATTCCCAGTTCATCATACTTCCTGTAAGGCGGTAATATCTGCCTTATACTTCTCTAATATTGGGTTGCCCAAAAAGTAATTTTTTAAAAGAAAGTAAATGCATTTTTAATAAAACTTAGAATGAACTTTAATCAAATATACTTTTTTTAAAACTTTTTTTCTAAAGCAAACTAAAAGTAACAGCTGACAACTGACAGAAGAAAGAATGCAATTAAAGAGTCACAAGCTGTGAAAAAATTTGTCAACGCCGACTATATGAAAAATCCGCAATTACTTTTTGGGCAACCTATATCCGTCAGCGCGTATACTGGACCTTCTCTATAAAGAGTGCGGACATTCCAGGTGCAGATCCGCAAATCCACAGCCAAATTCATGCCTCGTGTTATGGCAGCTAAAGTATAGTTCGTCAGCGTTTGGTGTTGTAGTGACGCCATTCCCAGTTGTACTTCTCTAATACATCGGCCAGCGCGTATGCTGCACCTTCTCTATAAAGAGTGGGGACATTCCAGGTGCAGATACGCAAATCATGGTCCTTTCTTCGATTGCGTGGGTCGTCAATGTTGGGGGGGTCCGTTTTTACTCTTCCTTTGTTTCTCATAGTTGTTCTCAGTTTTCCGGGGGCGGGTTACTGGCCCAGCGCCCCAACCACATGGGTTTTGTGGGATTACACATGTATCCCTCATTGTGGCGAGTCGCTTGCTCCAAAATCTGACGCTCGCCTCCAGCCGCCCCTAACCTGGGAACAGACTCTGATGTAAGCCATTGGTTATTTGAAGGCGCCAATAACTCGCCTTGCCATCTCGAGTATCATTGGCACTCAGTATTTAATTAAGAGCCAGTGCCATCTGACTCCTCACTGAGACTCTCCCCTCGAAAATCGCATACTGCCCGCGGCCGCATTTGCAGCTACTCCGAATAAAAACGGAGCTTTCCACCATCCGCAACCTGTGGACGCGCCCGGTAGCTTTCAGCTAAGCTTCCCTTGATAACGATGGACACCACACAAGTTGGATTGGCATGCATTGATGAGCTTTCAACAATTTAAGTCACCATAACCTAATGGAATATTTGCGGAGGAGCCCCTTTTGACCGCCATTTTCACGGCGTGCATAGGACTTGGATATGTTCCGAAAGCCAGGCAACGGAGATATTTATACTCAACCCCGGTTAGGCAAGTTTGCAACACCAGACCTATAAACCGTCCTTTCGTGCTTTCTACTCAAAACCATGGAACGTGGTTACCATGATAATGAGTGAGACATCCAGCGCACTGCTCAAACACAAAAAGCATGCCTATTTCAGGAGAAGGACGGTGGAGACTGGCCTACCCGAGGTTGTGCATAAAATAGAAGAATCCTTCGATATCAAGACGTACAAGTTGGCGGTATGCCTTGCCATCGAGTGGTCTTTTATGAGCGATCTCCTTAAATGTGCTATTAAGGAGGCTGGCTGAGAAGGGATTTGAACCCGCCTGCTACCCGACGATGTTATCTTTGTCTGAGTGGTATTGAGATGGAGAAGCTATGCAGTAAGGCCTACAGGGTCTTAGGATGTCATACGGCTGGGCTAGACCGAGGGGTCTCAAAGTTAATCCAGAGAAGTATGAAATGTACCTGCTCACGGGGAAGGTGGGTCAATTTGACGCTCCACGTTTGCTCAACAGAACGATCTCGATATCGGACAAGGTCAAATACTTAGAAGAGGTCTTGGACAGGAAACTGAATTGTAACTGTCACAATAGTCGGTAAAGTTTTCGGTGTCATAACAGGGCACAAAGGATTACGAGCTCACTTATGCAAAATCGGTGAGGCGCGTGATAGCATGTGTTGGGCATGCGGGGAAGATGATGAGATGTTGGAGTATTTCTTTTGTCATTGGCCGGCTTTCGCGGCTAGTCGATTACTGTCTTAGGTGTATGTCCATAGTGGCATGGGGCGGATTAATATCGGCACCCTCTTTTCAACCTAACCAAGCCTCGGAGCGCGCCGAAAAGGCTCACAAATGTTGGGCAATAGGCTATGTAGACGACCAATAGGCTCGAAATGGGGCCTGAATCAGAGGATAGTCCACTGTTGCTATTTTACATAGCATTGTCGTTATTGTGCACTTGGTTGATTGGTCGGAATTTACTGCCGCTCATACCAACACAATTTATTAGTTTCAACTGTGTATGGGTGCCCATCATTGCTCTTCAGGAACGTGTTTAGACCAATACTTACTTACGCCTCTGTAGTTTGGTGGACATCGTTGGGGAAAAAGTGCAACGTATGGTTAAAACAACAGTTTCAGAGAACATAATGTCTTTTCATAGGCAAGGCGATGAGAACCATGTCCACTAGGGTACTGGAGATTATTGTCCACTAGGGCACTCGAGACTATTGTAGATATCTGACCCATAGACTTACAGATCAAGTGTGAGACAGCCAACGGAGCTATGAGACTTAAGACAATGGCAGAATAGATAGAGGAGCGACACAGAATCACTGTTACGGATATCTGTGAGCGAGTCACTGCTGCCAGAGGCACTGTTTTGAATTGCCGTAACTCTGGTATTGTCATCTGCGAGATCATGCTACACTGATGGATCGAAACTAGAGGACAAAGTTGGCCTAAGCGTCTACCTTGACAACCCAGGGACTGAGACATGTTTCGACTGTCTGACAATAAAATGGTCCTGCAGGCGGAGATCTGGACGATCACGGAATGCGTGAGGTGGTGTTGTGTTATCGCGAGGACGTCGAGTGTGAACGTCTTTGTGGACCGTAAACTGGCCATCAATGCAATTACAGCAAGGGCTATGAGATAACGGACGGTCGTGCAATTCGTCAGGGATGACGACTAAGGTAACAAAGAACATGACAGTCGGCAACACCAGATACCAATATCGAAGGATTAGCTCGGCCACATGACTGCCACCGGGTCAAAACACGAGAAACCAAACAGATTATGTTGTGATAGAAGGAAGGCATTCAACCAGCTACGCACCCGTCATAGTATGGTACGACCTGAGACTTCACGGAAACTGGACGTCGGAAAAATGCCAACAAAACAGGTGGCAACGACATACTCAACTCGGACACCAACTTGGAAATGAAATGGAGGATGTTATTGGCAAGGAGATGCTATTTTGGATTGAGTAAGCAGTTCAGGTGCGAAGTCACCTCTCAACAGACGGAAATCACACTATACAAGACATTGATACTACCCGTGCTGTTGAATGGCTCCGAGACATGGGTATTTACGAAAACAGATGAGGCATCACTTGGAGTGTTTGAGAGAAAAATCCTTCGAAAAATCCTATTTTGGATTGAGCAAGCTGTTCAGGTGCGAAGTCACCTCTCGCCGGACGAAAATCACACTATGCAAGACATTGATACTACCCATGATGTTGAGTGGCTCCGAGGCATGGGTATTTTCGAAAACAGATGAGGCATTACTAGGAGTGTTTGAGAGAAAAATCCTTCGTATAATATATCAGCCAGTCGATATGAGCTGTGTAATGATGACATGACTGTCACCCGGTCAAAACACAAGAAACCAAACAGATTATTTTGTGATAGAAGGAAGGCATTCAACCATATATGCACCCGTCATAGTATGATAAAAACGTACAATCTGACACTTCACGGAGGCTGGACGTCGGAAATCTGCAAACACAACAGGTGGCAGCGACATGCTAGACTTGGACACCAATTTGGAAATCAAATGAAGGATTTTATTGGCTAAGGGATGCTATTTTGGATTGAGTAAGCAGTTCAGGAGCGAAGTCACCTCTCGACAGACGAAAATCACACTATACTAGACATTGATAATACCCGTGCTGTTAAATGGCTCCGTGGCATGGGTATTTTCGAATACAGATGAGGCATCACTTGGAGTGTTTGAGAGAAAAATCCTTCGTAAAATCCTGTTTTGGATTGAGCAAGCAGTTCAAGAGCGAAGTAACCTCTCGTCAGACGGAAGTCACATTACACAAGACATTAATACTACCCATGATGTTGAGTGACTACGAGGTATGGGTATTTTTGAAAACAGATGAGGCATCACTTGGAGTGTTTGAGAGAAAAATCCTTCGTAAAATCCTATTTTGGATTGAGCCAACAGTTCAAGAGCGAAGTAACCTCTCGACAGACGGAAATCACACTATACAAGACATTGATACTACCCGTACTGTTGAGTGGCTCCGAGGAATGGGTATTTTCGACAACAGATGAGGCATCACTTGGAGTGTTTGAGAGAAAAATCCTTCGTAAAATCCTATTTGAGATTGAGCAAGCAGTTCAGGTCCGAAGTCACCTCTCGACAGACGGAAATCACACTATATAAGACATTGATAGTACCCATGCTGTTGAGTGGCTCCGAGGCATGGGTATTTTCGAAAGCAAATAAGGCATCACTGGGAGTGTTTGAGAGAAAAATCCTTCGAAAAATCCTATTTTGGATTGAGCAAGCAGTTCAGGAGCGAAGTCACCTCTCGACAGACGAAAATCAGACTATACTAGACATTGATAATACCCGTGCTGTTGAATGGCTCCGTGGCATGGGTATTTTCGAATACAGATGAGGCATCACTTGGAGTGTTTGAGAGAAAAATCCTTCGTAAAATGCTGTTTTGGATTGAGCAAGCAGTTCAAGAGCGAAGTAACCTCTCGTCAGACGGAAATCACATTACACAAGACATTAATACTACCCATGATGTTGGGTGACTACAAGGTATGGGTATTTTTGAAAACAAATGAGGCATCACTTGGAGTGTTTGAGAGAAAAATCCTTCGTAGAATCCTATTTGAGATTGAGCAAGCAGTTCAAGAGCGAAGTAACCTCTCGACAGACGGAAATCACATTACACAAGACATTGATACTACCCGTGCTGTTGAATGGCTCCAAGGCACGGGTATTTTCGAAAACAAATGAGACATCACTTGGAGTGTTTGGGAGAAAAATCCTTCGAAAAATTCTATTTTGGATTGAGCAAGCAGTTCAGGTGCGAAGTCACCTCTCGACAGACGAAAATCACATTACACAAGACATTAATACTACCCTTGCTGTTGAATGGCTTCGAGGCATGGGTATTATCGAAAACAGGTGAAACATCACTTGCAGTGTTTGAGAGAAAAATCCTTCGTAAAATCCTATTTTGGTTTGAACAAGCAGTTCAGGTGCGAAGTCACCTCTCAACAGACGAAAATCAAACTATACAAGACATTGATAGTACCCATGCTGTTGAGTGGCTCCGAGGCATGGGTATTTTCGAAAGCAAATAAGGCATCACTGGGTGTGTTTGAGAGAAAAATCCTTCGAAAAATTCTATTTTGGATTGAGCAAGCTGTTCAGGTGCGAAGTCACCTCTCGACAGACGGAAATCACACTATACAAGACATTGATACTACCCGTACTGTTGAGTGGCTCCGAGGCATGGGTATTTTCGAAAACAGATGAGGCATCACTTGGAGTGTTTGAGAGAAAAATCCTTCGTAAAATCCTATTTGAGATTGAGCAAGCAGTTCAGGTGCGAAGTCACATCTCGAAAAACGGAAATCACATTACACAAGACATTGATACCACCCGTGCTGTAGAGTGGCTCCGAGGCATGGGTATTTTCGACAACAGATGAGGCATCACTTGGAGTGTTTGACAGAAAAATCCTTCGTATAATATATCAGCCAGTCGATATGAGCTGTGTAATGATGACATGACTGTCACCCGGTCAAAACACGAGAAACCAAACAGATTATTTTGTGATAGAAGGAAGGCATTCAACCATATATGCACCCGTCATAGTATGGTAAAAACGTACGATCTGACACTTCACGGAGGCTGGACGTCGGAAAACTACAAACACAACGTGTGGCAGCGACATGCTCCACTTGGACACCAATTTGGAAATCAAATGAAGGATTTTTGTTGGCTAAGGGATGCTATTTTGGAAATCAAACTATACAAGACATTGATAGTACCCATGCTGTTGAATGGCTCCGAGGCATGGGTATTTTCGAAAACAGATGAGGCGTCACTTGGAGTGTTTGAAAGAAAAATCCTTCGAAAATCCTATTTTGGATTGAGCAAGCAGTTCAGGAGCGAAGTCACCTTTCGACAAACGGAAATCACATTATACAAGTCATTGATAATACCCGTGCTGTTGAATGGCTCCGTGGCATGGGTATTTTCGAATACAGATGAGGCATCACTTGGAGTGTTTGAGAGAAAAATCCTTCGAAAAATCCTATTTAGGATTGAGCAAGCAGTTCAGGAGCGAAGTCACCTCTCGACAGACGAAAATCAGACTATACTAGACATTGATAATACCCGTGCTGTTGAATGGCTCCGTGGCATGGGTATTTTCGAATACAGATGAGGCATCACTTGGAGTGTTTGAGAGAAAAATCCTTCGTAAAATCCTATTTTTGGATTGAGCAAGCAGTTCAAGAGCGAAGTAAGCTCTCGACAGACGGAAATCACACTATGTAAGACATTGATAGTACCCATGCTGTTGAGTGGCTCTGAGGTATGGGTATTTTCGAAAACACATAAGGCATTACTTGGAGTGTTTGAGAGAAAAATCCTTCGAAAATCCTATTTTGGATTGAGCAAGCAGTTCAGGTGCGAAGTCACATCTCGACAGACGGAAATCACACTATATAAGACATTGATAGTACCCATGCTGTTGAGTGGCTCCGAGGCATGGGTATTTTCGAAAGCAAATAAGGCATCACTGGGCGTGTTTGAGAGAAAAATCCTTCGAAAAATCCTATTTTGGATTGAGCAAGCAGTTCAGGAGCGAAGTCACCTCTCGACAGACGAAAATCAGACTATACTAGACATTGATAATACCCGTGCTGTTGAATGGCTCCGTGGCATGGGTATTTTCGAATACAGATGAGGCATCACTTGGAGTGTTTGAGAGAAAAATCCTTCGTAAAATCCTATTTTGGATTGAGCAAGCAGTTCAAGAGCGAAGTAAGCTCTCGACAGACGGAAATCACACTATGTAAGACATTGATAGTACCCATGCTGTTGAGTGGCTCCGAGGTATGGGTATTTTCGAAAACACATAAGGCATTACTTGGAGTGTTTGAGAGAAAAATCCTTCGTAAAATCCTATTTTGGATTGAGCAAGCAGTTCAGGTGCGAAGTCACATCTCGACAAACGGAAATCACACTATACAAGACATTGATACTACCCGTACTGTTGAGTGGCTCCGAGGCATGGGTATTTTCGAAAACAGATGAGGCATCACTTGGAGTGTTTGAGAGAAAAATCCTTCGTAAAATCCTATTTGAGATTGAGCAAGCAGTTCAGGTCCGAAGTCACCTCTCGACAGACGGAAATCACACTATATAAGACATTGATAGTACCCATGCTGTTGAGTGGCTCCGAGGCATGGGTATTTTCGAAAGCAAATAAGGCATCACTGGGAGTGTTTGAGAGAAAAATCCTTCGAAAAATCCTATTTTGGATTGAGCAAGCAGTTCAGGAGCGAAGTCACCTCTCGACAGACGAAAATCAGACTATACTAGACATTGATAATACCCGTGCTGTTGAAAGGCTCCGTGGCATGGGTATTTTCGAATACAGATGAGGCAGCACTTGGAGTGTTTGAGAGAAAAATCCTTCGTAAAATCCTATTTTGGATTGAGCAAGCAGTTCAAGAGCGAAGTAAGCTCTCGACAGACGGAAATCACACTATGTAAGACATTGATAGTACCCATGCTGTTGAGTGGCTCCGAGGTATGGGTATTTTCGAAAACACATAAGGCATTACTTGGAGTGTTTGAGAGAAAAATCCTTCGTAAAATCCTATTTTGGATTGAGCAAGCAGTTCAGGTGCGAAGTCACATCTCGACAAACGGAAATCACATTACACAAGACATTGATACCACCCGTGCTGTAGAGTGGCTCCGAGGCATGGGTATTTTCGACAACAGATGAGGCATCACTTGGAGTGTTAGAGAGAAAAATCATTCGCAAAATATATCGATCACTCGATATATGCTGTATAACGATGATAGCATAGTTAAACCCATCAAATTACAACTGTTGCATTGACTGGATCATGTTGTCAGAATGAATGAAGAAGCTCCAGCGAATAAGACCTTTGAAGGCGACCGTAATAGAGCGCGCAAAAGTGGATGACCAAAACTCCGATGGAGTGGCCAAGTGGAGAAACACTTATCGAAACTTTTTGTTAAAGATTTTAGAAGGAGCGTAGTAGAATAGTAGAATGAGGCACTGGGAAATCCATTCAATGTTCGGCTAGAGAAACAAATATTCTGTAAAAGTCAACTTAAGAAAGTAAAGAAGAATGCGGAAAGAATGGCAGCATCTAGAATTCCTGTAAAGAAACTTTAAAACTCAGAATTTATTTCAAGCACACACAGCCTTGAATGCGAGGACAGCAAGGTTGAATTGGAGGCCAATGTAGCGCAAAGTTTAGTGTGTCCGCCTTGAATGCGAGGACAGCAAAGTCGAATTGGAGGCCACCGTAGCGCAAAGGTTAGTGTGTCCCCCTATGGCGCTGAACGCCTGGGTTTGAATCCTGGCGAGATTTTTTTAAAGAAATTTTTAGCGGTGGTTATACCCTCCTAATGCTGGCGACATTTATATGGTACTGTACCATTTGGTATGGCAGTCATGTAAAAACTTTTCCGCAAAGAGGTGTCGTAGTTGCGGAACGCCATTCGGACTCTGCTATAAAAAGGAGGCGCCTTATCATTGAGCTTAAAACTTGAATGGGACAGCACTCATTGATATGTGAGAAGTTTGCCCTTGTTCCTTAATTTAATGTTTATGGTCAAATTTGCTTTTTGCAAGGTCGAATTGCCATTCTAAATGTAATACGGAGAGCTTGCTAGAACACAATAGCAATGTCATCCTTGCTATGCTACCACCTTAACATAAACATGTTTGCTTACTAAGTGGTCAATCAAAAGCTCTTTTTAAAGGATTTTGTGCCAATGACTAGAGATTACAAAAATTTTATAGGTGAACTCTCAAATCGGTTGTGGTCAACAAGTCCATCAAAACTCTTATCTAGGGGTTTAATGAGTTTATAGCCATCTTACCCCTAGTAGAAGGTTTGATAGTTAAACCTTTAAGTTTTATTACCCATTACAGCTCAGTTGCTAATATTTTCAATAAAAAGCATTAATTTTGCGTCTTCATTATATCATTGGGGGCAGCATTTCCCCCCATCCCCCTAGAACAGATGGGGGCTGGGGAGAAGCATTGAATTATGTGTTTCGCTTGAATTCCATAAACTATGTACCTCAATTACATATTTGCCTATGGAAGAGGACCTTTTAACAAATTATTGTCCTTTTTTTTCTAGAAAGCCTCCTAAAAATATGCTACATATTTGCGTTTAGCAATAAATCCCCAAAAGTATACACGACGTAGTTTTTGTAATTTATCAAAGCACACGGCAGGCTAAAAGCTAAGTGAAACAGTGCGACACAGCGGCCATTCCGCTATCACACACACTCTCTCTCTCTCTCTCTGTCTGTCTCTCTTACTCTTTCTTATTCCTTAGGACTTGCTAAGACTAGTCATAGCGATGAAAATGCCAATAACTAAACAAAATGAAAGATGCCAAAGGAGCAGCAAGGACACGTGCAAAAGTATGCGACGAATTTTAATTTATCGAACAAACCCTAAAAGTAGGCACTATTTTTTCCCCGGTGATTTATATCGATATGCCGCAAAAGCTTTAGCTAGGTAATTTAATGACTTCGTTTCATTTTTGTGTGCCTGCAGCAGCAGCAGCATGACAATTTGTTTTTTCTCTACAGCCTCTTGCTACAAATCTGGCAAACCCACCTCCCCCCCCCCTAGCTACAGCTATTTTGTTTTCTTAACGCCAAACGCAAAAATAAGTGAAAAAAACAATTTGATGGTCTAAGAAAAACACACACACACACACACACGCAAAGAAATTGAAATCAAAAGGTAAGCTGCTGCGAATGGAATTTCTGTACATATAAAAAAAAAAACCAAAAAAATAAAAATGGCATAAGAAAACAGATGAAAACTTGAAAAATAAATTCTTTAGATTTTCGTTATGGTTGTTTTCTTTTTGTTTGTTGTAAAACTAAACGTGTAAACGTTCAACTACAATAATTCATTTACAGTTAAGTAACTTTGTTTTTGAGGGAAAAGTGTATGCACGGATGGCCGTTCGGTCATCCTTTGCGAAAAACTTCCTCCTACAACAATGACATTAACGAAAATAAAAAGGAGCAAATGTAATAGCAGCAACAACAAAAACAACAACAGCCATAACATAACAACAGTGTGGGAGGTGGTGATGGTGGCAAGTAACATACGGCTGTCAAGCTTACCATTCTACCTTTTGTTTGGCAGCAAATGTTATTTGCTACATACCACTGCCCCCCAGAAGGTCCTTTGGCTTCTTCCCCACACCTCTCGAGAGCCGCTCTCACTCAGGTGTTTTAGTTCAGATTTTTTTTCATTTCTTTCTGCTACAACTAAATGATGCCCTTTCATCTCAACTTGGTGTTTTTTCCGCTCTCTCTCTCTCTGTTTTTAAGGGGGTAATAAAAACAAACTTGAAATATTTCTTGTTGTTGTTCGCTTTACCTATTACAGAAAAACAAAAACTTTCATTTGGACATTTCATTCTGTTGTCCAGTTTTTGTTATATTCCTCCAGAGGGGATTACCTCCTGCCACCCATTCCACTTTAAGCCCCTTCCACACTTTGCTGGACTAAGATTAATAACAACATCTTTTACCTGTTTTGTATGTTCAACGACATTTCCCCCTTTTTTTCTGTGTGTGTGTGTGTGTGTGTGTGTGGGTGTTGTTGGCCTGAGCTGAGCGAGATGGGAAAGTTGGCCCAAGATTATGGCCCCATCGGTGAAGGAGTTTTGGGTAATAACATAATATTTGAATATTTATCTACTTAACTTTTATTGTTTTCACTACACCCAACCATTTATGCCATGCTTTAGCCCAATTTTATCGAAAGTTGGAGTTATGGAGGGGAGTCTACTAGCAGGATTTAGCCTGGAAGATAATGGAAACAAAAATAATATAGGCTTAAAGGTGACTAACATTTTCTCATGGAAACATTTACCCTTAATTTTCATGAACAATGATAACGAGAGGCCTACAAGAAAGTTTGTGAAAGTTTAATGGCGAAAGAAAATTTATTGAACTACACAGTGGTACACAAAATATTACAGAAAAAACAAGTAAAAAGGCGTTAAGTTCGGCCGGGCCGAACTTTGAATACTCACCACCTCGGGCATATATGCAAATCATCTTTCATCAAAGTCCGTAGAAAAATGCATACTTTATGCTCCACATCAGCTATATCGAAATATGGTCCGTTTTGGACCAAATTCGGCACGGACAATCAGTGGTCTAAGAATTGTTAAATTTTGTAGAACAAAATATTGGTTTTTTTGATAACTAAATTCAAAAAAAGACTGATCTGAACCATTTTCGACGCGGATGTCGAAAACCCTAACATAAAACATTGGCTCAAATTTCAGCGAAATCGAATTTTAAAAGCCCCTTTTAGAGGATAGAGGCTCTATATGGCAGCTCTACTCAAATCTAGACCGATCTGAGCCAAATTGCAGAAAGATATCGAGGGACCTAACACAACTCACTGTTCCAAATTTCGGCAAAATCGGACAAAAAATACGCTTTTTATGGGGCCAAAACTTTAGATCGAGAAATCGGTCTACATGGCAGCTATATCTAAATATAGTCCGATCTAAACCATATTTAGGTCGGATGTTGGAAGGTCTTCGCCTACTCACTGTTTCAAATTTCAGCGAAATCGGGTAATAAATAAAGCTTTTATGGGCTTCAGGCCCTTTATCGGCAGATCGGCCTATATGGCAGCAATACCTAAATATAGTCCGATATGAACCATACTTAAGTCAGATGTCGGTAGGCTTAGATTAACCCACTATTTCAAATTTCAGCGAAATCGGGTAATAAATAAAGCTTTTATGGGCTTCAGACCCTTTATCGGGAGATCGGTCTATATGGCAGCTATATATAAATATAGTCCAATCTGAACTATATTTGGGTCAGATGTTGGTAGGCCCAAAACTACTTACTGTTTTAAATTTCAGCGAAATCGGATAAAAAAAAGCTTTTATGGGCTTTAGACCCTTTATCGACAGATCGGTCTATATGAGAGCTATATCTAAATATAGTCCGATCTAAACCATACTTAAATCCGGTGTCTGGAGGCTTAAAATAGCCCATTGTTTAAAATTTCAGCGAAATCGGGCAGTTAATAAAGCTTTTATGGGCTTTAGACCCTTTATCGGCAGATCCGTCTATATTGCAGCTATATCTAAATATAGTCCGATCTGAACCATACTTAAGCCAGATGTCGGGAAGCTTCAAATAACTCACTGTTTCAAATTTCAGCGAAATTGGGCAAGAAATAAAGCTTTTATGGGCTTCAGACCCTTTATCGGCAGATCGGTCTATATGGCAGCTATATCTAAATATAGTCCGATCTGAACCATATTTACGTCAGATGTCGGAAGGCTTATATTAACCCAATGTTGCAAATTTCAGCGAAATTGGGTAATTAATAAAGCTTTTATGGCCTTCAGACCCTTTATCGGGAGATCGGTCTATATGGCAGCTATATCTTAATATAGTCCGATCTGAACCATATTTACGTCAAATGTCGGAAGGCTTAAAGTAACCCAATGTTGCAAATTTCAGCGAAATCGGGTGGTAAATAAAACTTTTATGGCCTTCAGACCCTTTATCCGGAGATCGGTCTATATGGCAGCTACATCTAAATATAGCCCGATCAGAATCATATTTGGGTCCTATATTGGAACGCCTAAAACTACTCACTATTTCAAATTTCAGCCAAATCGGATGCCGAGGGTTCTAACACAAATCACTGTTCCAAGGAGGAGTGGAGAAACCTGACCGGGAGGTGAAGAAACCCCCATCCTTACGCCCGGACCTCCCTACGCCGGAGCCTGTGTCACCCCTCGTCGGAACCATTCTATACCGTCAACAAGTAAAAGCGTGCTAAGTTCGGCCGGGCAGAATCTTATATACCCTCCACCATGGATCGCATTTGTCGAGTTCTTTTCCCGGCATCTCTTCTATGGCAAAAAAGGATATAAGAAAAGAGTTGCTCTGCTATAAAACGATATCAAGATATGGTCCGGTTCGGACCACAATTAAATTATATGTTGGAGACCTGTGTAAAATTTCAGCCAATTCGTATAAGAATTGCGCCCATTGGGGCTCACGAAGTAAAATAGAGAGAACGATATATATGGGATCTGTATCGGGCTATAGACCGATTCAGAACATAATAAACACGTTTGTTGATGGTCATGAGAGGATCCGTCGTACAAAATTTCAGGCATATCGGATAATAATTGCGACCTCTAGGGGTCAAGAAGTCAAAATCCCAGATCGGTTTATATGGCAGCTATATCAGGTTATGAACCGATTTGAACCTTATTTGACACAGTTGTTGAAAGTAAAAATAAAATACGTCATGCAAAATTTCAGCCAAATCGGATAGGAATTGCACCCTCTAAAAGCTCAAGAAGTCAAATCCCCAGATCTGTTTATATGACAGCTATATCAGGTTATGGACCGATTTCAACCATACTTGGCGCAGTTGTTGGATATCATAACGAAATACTTCGTGCAAAAATTCATTCAAATCGGTTAAGAATTGCGCCCTCTAGAGGCCCAAGAAGTCAAGACCCAAGATCGGTTTATATGGCAGCTATATCAGGTTATGGGCCGATTTGAACCATACTTGCCACAGTTGTTGGTATCATAACAGAACACGTCGTGCAAAATTTCATTCCAATCGGATAAGAATTGCGCCCTCTAGAGGCTCAAGAAGTCAAGACCCAAGATCGGTTTATACGGCAGCTATATCAGGTTATTGACCGATTTGAACCTAACCTCGCACAGTTGTTGGAAGTCATAGCAAAACACGTCGTGCAAAATTTCATTCCAATCGGATAAGAATTGCGCACTCTAAAGGCTCAAGAAGTCAAGACCCAAGATCGGTTTATATGGCAGCTATATCAAAACATGGACCGATATGGCCCATTTACAATACCAACCGACCTACACTAATAAGAAGTATTTGTGCAAAATTTCAAGCGCCTAGCTTTACTCCTTCGGAGGTTAGCGTGCTTTCGACAGACGGACGGACGGACATGGCTAGATCGACATAAAATGTCACGACGATCAAGAATATATATACTTTATGGGGTCTCAGACGAATATTTCGAGAAGTTACAAACAGAATGACGAAATTAGTACACCCCCCATCTTATGGTGGAGGGTATAAAAAACCTAAGGAGAGATACCAGAGGTACGTTCGCAAGTTCACCCAAATCACAGAAGAAACGGCTCCCCAAAATGGAGAGCCTACGTCTCTGCAGACACGGACAGGAACAAAGCAAGTGCTCAATAGTCTTCTCCTCATCCTCATCGCGGCAACTCCTACAGAAGTCATTGTGCGGTATCCCCATGCGCGCCGCCATGTGGCCTATGTCACAGAGTCCAGTTATGACCCCTGTCAAAGTATTTATCGACCTCTTATCGAACACCAGCAATTCCCTCGTCCTCCTTCGGTCGATGACCGGGCATATCGCCTTCGCAGTCTGGCAACCATCTACCGTGTTCCACCTCGCCGCCGACACCGCCATCCCTGGGGATGGCCAGGGAGCCAGGGATTTCAAACAGTCCGCCACGCATCTTGACCTCACCATCCTCGACCCCAAGGCCTTAACCGCCGCCATACTGTCCTCATACATTTAGAGTTTCGAAGGCGGTAAGCCCCTTGCCAGAAATTCTCTTGCGGCCACTGCAATGGCACAAACCTCTGCCTTAAAGACCGTAAACTCGTCCAGCAGTCTCAGAGACTGCCATTCTTGACACAGTTTTTGAAAATCAAAATAAAACACTTCATGCAAAATTTCGGCCAAATCGGATAAGAAATGCGCCCTCTAGAAGCACTAGAAGTCAAGACCTAAGATCGGTTTATATGGCAGCTGTATTAAATTCTCAACAGATTTCAAAAGCTTTACTGACCTCCTTCTTACTTCCTTTCAGTGGGGATCACTCCATAATATTTTCGACTGTTTCGCTGTTCCACAGAGTTGCCCACGTTTGCGTTTATCGCCAACACCCTTATCTACGACTGCGTTGACTCGAAAGGCTTCGGGTTAAGCAAGTTTATAGACGGCAGTTCCCTGGCCATCGCTGCCATTTCATTTCCGATGCGGATTGTGCCATCCTCAGAGAAGACGTTTAAATCCTTCTTACACTGCAAGACTGTTAGTGACCTCACGGTCCTGGTTGTTATTGCCCTTATGGCCATTTTACTGTCCGTAAAGATGTTCACACTCGACGTCCTCACACGGATCTCCGCCTGCAGGATCGTATTATGGCCAGGCAGTCTAAAATTGATCTTAGTCCATGGGTTCTCAATGTAGACCCCCAGTCCCACTCTGTCCTCTAGCTTTGATCCATCCGTTTTCCAGATGGCAATACTAGGGTTCCGTCAATCCAAGACTGTGCCGCTGGCAGCAGTGCCTCGCACTCGACCTCAAGCGTTGTCTCAGGTATCCGATCGGAAACCTCTGCCCTTCCTTGCAGGTTTCCTATCGTCGCCTCGATTATACCGCGATGCAATGAGCTGCTCCCATACCTTATTCCGAAGTGGCTGCCTCACACTTAATCTGTATGTCAAAGGGTCGGATATCTAGAATAGTGGCCAGTGCCCTAGTCGGCGTGGTCCTCATTGCTACGCCTATGCCAAGACATGATGTTCCCTGAACCTGGACCCTCCCCTTTACCCCAAAAGTACTATCCAAAAATAAAAGTGGACCGATCGGGACAATCTGATGAAAGGTATTCAAGAGTAGAGTACGAATTTCATAATAAAAGTTGGGTCCAAGTATCTGGGGGGCCGCCCCAGAACCAAAATCCCTTAAAATAGGTTTGTTTGACGATCATGACAAAATGGGTATCAAATGAAAAGAATGCGGGAGTAGATAACGAATCTAGCATACAAATTCATATCGAAGTATAGGGGGTCACCCCACCCCCACAAAAACACCCAAAATGGGTACATAAGCCAATCACGGATATATGGGACTCGGTTTGTTTGTTCCATATAGACTGAAAAACGGCAGAACCGATTTTCTCCAAATTTTCGCATGCTGTGTAGGTTGGTCTGGAAGGAAATTTTTCGGTATAGGAAGGGGAACGGACCCTCCCCCTTATGCCAAAGACACAACCCAAAATCAAAAGTGGACCGATCGAGGCAGTATAGGTATCAAATGAAAGGTATTCGGGAGTAGATTACGAATATGGTCAGGAAGTAGGAATAGGCTTTATAATTTATTGATAACGGAAGGGGGCGGTCCCTCCACCAATCACGGATATATGGGACTCGGTTTGTTTGTTCCGTATAGACTGAAAAACGGCAGAACCGATTTTCTCCAAATTTTCGCTTGCTGTGTAGGTTGGTCTGGAAGAAAACATAGGTAATATGTTTTTTCGGAATCGGAAGGGGAACGGACCCTCCCCCTTATGCCAAAAACACAACCCAATATCAAAAGTGGACCGATCGAGGCAATACAGGTATCAAATGAAAGGTATTCGGGAGTAGATTACAAATATGGTCAGGAAGTAGGAATAGGCTTCATAATTTATTGATAACGGAAGGGGGCGGTCCCTCCACCCATCACGGATATATGGGACTAGGTTTGTTTGTTCCGTATAGACTGAAAAACGGCAGAACAGATTTTCTCCAAATTTTCGCTTGTTGTGTAGGTTGGTCTGAAAGGAAACATAGTTTATAAAATTTTTCGGTATCGGAAGGGGATCGGACCCTCCCCCTTATGCCAAAAACATAACCCAAAATCAAAAATGGATCGATCGAGGCAATATAGGTATCAAATGAAAGGTATTAGAGAGTAGAATACGAATATGGTATTAAAATGTGAGTCCAAGTACCCATGGGGCCACCCGAATCGCAAAACTCCCCCAAACAGACATATTGGACGTTCATTTCATAATGGGGCTCAAATGAAAGGTATTCGGGAGTAGATTTCGAATCTGGCATACAAAATCAGATCGAAGTATAAGCCACCCCTCAAAAAAGCCATAAGACCCATTGTGACTATATGATACTTGGTTGAACCGATTTTCTTAAAATTTTCCTAGATTGTTTACTTTTTGTCTGGAAGGAAACATAAGCTCTATAATTTTTAGATATCGAAAGTGGTCCGTTGGGCACAATAAGGGTATCAAATGAAAGGTATTGGAGACCAGAAAACGAATATGGTATTAAAATTTACGTCCAATTACCCAGCGCTCCCCCCAACCACAAAACTCCACTAAACAGATATATTCGAAGTTCATGTCAATGGGACTCAAATGAAAAGTAGTAGGCAGTAGATTACAAATATGGCATAAAACGTTTGGTCCAACTAATGAGAGGTCGCCCACCCCCCAATTTCCCCCAATTGGGCATATTAGCTAACCATGTCTATATGGGACTCAAATGAAAGATATTAGAGAGTAGATTACGAATATGACATTAAAATTTGCTTTCACGTCTAGGTGGCGCTTTTCCTCCGGCATTGTACCTTGCAACTATCGCTTAGATTAAGTGGGGATAAACACCGCTTTGTCCGATGTTCTCGCCAGGATTCGAACGCGTTCAGAGTCATAGATTACAATGGCACGAATTCGATATCCGCATTCAGGGCAAAGTGTCCCCACCCTAAAAAGATATTAGAGAGATAAAGAAGGCGTAGCGAAGCTGGCCCGGTTCGACTATTCGAGATAAAAATACTTCCAATTACTGAATTGTGGTTCAAGATTACCCACTCACCAGCAACTTGTTCGTTGTAGTTGTCGCGCTCTTTAGTAGTCTTGAAATACAACATCATGTGGGTTCACGAGTTCAGCAAAAGCAGTCACCAATGAAAGGTTTTGTGCAGGGCTTTGGTTGCCATAGACTTATACCAATCTGCTGCTGTTCTTCGATGCATAAAAAAGAGTAACCATTTCAGGTTTTAATTATTCTCTGACACTAACGATTTTACCCAAACCGGAAGTAGACTATTTATATCAATTAATAAATACCTACGCATGGCTAAGAAATATGGTAATTCAGACCATACCCTTTCATAAATATAACTGTCGGAAACTTTCAACAAAACCCCACCTAAAGATGACTTGCATAAACAATGAGGGTAGAAAAACCGATTGTTTTCTGGCCGTTAATAAAAACAATAACCATACTCTTCCGCTTTATTTCCTTCCTTGGCCTTATCCTTGTCGTTATCCTTATCCCTTAACTTAAGGCAAATAGGTAAGCACTATGGCATAGAAAGCAACGAAAAAACAAAAAAGGGCAAAAGGGAGAAAATGCTTGGGTTCACCTAGTTTCCGTTATAAATCATTTAAATAGATTATTATGTGAAAATTTGTTAAAACCAAATAAAATTTAAACGTTTACTTGGAATACAAATTACAATTGCTACCCTTTCTCCAGGGCATAGAATAGTCAGTTCATGGTAGCCTTAAACTCAAGCTTTAGGGAAAGCGGCCAACAGGAAATAACCAAACGCCTAGTCCAACAACAACCGACTGACCAAAAATATTTAACAAACTATCATGAAATGAAAAAAAAAAATACACAACAACAATAAAGCCATTTAACCAAAAAAGCCCCTGACGGAAACCGCCTACACATTTTTGGGTTTTATTAAATCCCTGCGCTAACCATGCCCTGCCCCAGCCCCAGTCCCACACAACGATAATGAAATCCTTTTTCCCACAAACAAAAAGGTATGCAGCAGGCCAATCTCTGTGAAGTGAATACAATGAAATTGATAATGAATTTTTGTGGTTGTTTTCACGGTGTTTTCCCCCCTGCTGTCGATGCCGTTGTTCTTGTGTGGTTTGATAAAAATTGGTTACATTTTTTTTTGTTCGTTTGGCAAAAGCCTTAAACAGCATATCGACAATAACAATGCAAATACACGCACTCACCCAGGTACACACTTAAAAAGGCTTTTAGTTAAAATCCAGCAAAGTGAAGAATTTAAAATAAAACCATTTGAAATCAAATGCGATATGGTAAAATAAAATCAAATAAACTGTCGATTGTTTTTTGTTTGGCTCAATCATTTGGTAATTTAACAAAATTTCATTTGTTATTTTCCCAATACCAGGCAAATTCTTTACGGTTTTTGTGCTACATTGTGGCCATGTTTTTGGGAGTAGAAGTATGCATTAAAATGTATATGTTTTCCAACAAAGCCCTAGAGTATGCTATGATTTTTGTTGGAGTTTTTTTTTTACGAGCCAAAACACATAATAAAACCTAGAGATGGTGCAGAGTGCCTTGCGTATATGGCGAGTAAATAAAAATGTTTGTTTTATCGCACATAGCCTATATAAAATTAAAGCTTAAATATTTTAAACAATTTGTTGTGCAAATTGTTTATCATTTCTCTAATTCAGTTGGTTGAGTGTGTGTGGTTGTGGAGACTTTTGTTTGGCATTTGCAAATAGAGGCTTAATAACAATATCCCCCCCCCCATCAAATGTCATTATTACATGAATAATAACTTCATTTGGCAAATTTTATGCATATTTAACAACAATTAGATATCTATCTAATAAAAATTGCCTCCCCGCCCCTTAAAAGCATTTAAAATTTTTCTAAAATTCCCCAAATAGCAAACAAAGGGGGCGAGCGAGCCCTTAACATTATAGAAAAACAAATAAAAGCGTACTAAGTTCGGCCGGGTCGAATCTTGTATACCCTCCACCATGGATCGCATTTGTCGAGTTCTTTTCCCGGCACTTCTTCTTGGGCAAAAAAAAAAAGGAGAAAAGAAAAGATTTGCTCTGCTATTAGAGCGATATCAAGTTAAGGTCCAGTTCGGACCACAATTAAATTCTATGTTGGAGACCTGTATAAAATGTCAGCCAATTCAAATAAGAATTGAGTCCTTTGGGGACTCAAGATGTAAAATAGAGTGATCGATTAATATGAGAGCTGTATCGGGCTATAGACCGATTCAGACCATAATAAACACGTATGTTGATGGTCATAAAAGGATCCGTTGTACAAAATTTCAGGCAAATCCGATAAGAATTGCGCCCTCTAGAGGCTGAAGAAGTCAAGATCCCAGATCCCGGTTAATATGGCAGCTCTAACAGCTTATGTGCCCCCTAAAAGCTCAGCTATACCAGGTTATAAACCGATTTGAACCATACTTGACACAGTTGTTAGATATCATAACAAAACACGTCGTGGAAAATTTCATTTCAATCGGATAAGAATTGCGCCCTCTAGTGGCTCAAGAAGTCAAAAACCGAGATAGGTTTATATGACAGCTATATCAGGTTATGAACCGATTTGAAGCATACTTGGCACAGTTGTTGGATATCACAACAAAACACGTCGTGCAAAATTTCATTCAAATTCGATAAAAATTGCGCCCTCTAGCGGCGCAAGAAGTCAATAACCCAAGATCGGTTTATATGGCAGCTATATCAAAACATAGACCGATTTAAACCAAACGTTGATGTTGGAAATGCTACCAAAACACAACGTGCAAAATTTCACTAAAATCGGATATGAACTGCGCCCTCTAGCGGCGCAAGAAGTCAAGATCCCTGATCGGTTTATATGGCAGCTTTGTCAGGTTATGGACCGTTTTGAACCATATTTGGCGCAGTTGTTGGATATCATAACAAAACACGTCGTGCAAAATTTCATTCCAATCGGATAAGAATTGCGCCCTCTAAAGGCTCAAGAAGTCAAGACCCAAGATCGGTTAATATGGCAGCTATATCAGGTTATGGACCGATTTAAACCATACTTGGCACAGTTGTTGGATATCATAACAAAACACGTCGTGCAAAATTTCATTCCAATCGGATATGAACTGCGCCCTCTAGAGGCTCAAGAAGTAAAGACCCAAGATCGGTTAATATGGCAGCTATATCAGGTTATAAACCGATTTGAACCATACTTGACACAGTTGTTAGATATCATAACAAAACACGTCGTGGAAAATTTCATTTCAATCGGATAAGAATTGCGCCCTCTAGTGGCTCAAGAAGTCAAAAACCGAGATAGGTTTATATGACAGCTATATCAGGTTATGAACCGATTTGAAGCATACTTGGCACAGTTGTTGGATATCACAACAAAACACGTCGTGCAAAATTTCATTCAAATTCGATAAAAATTGCGCCCTCTAGCGGCGCAAGAAGTCAATAACCCAAGATCGGTTTATATGGCAGCTATATCAGGTTATGAGCCGATTTAAACCATACTTGGCACTGTAGTTGGATATCAAAACAGAACACGTCGTGCAAAACTTCATTCCAATCGGATAAGAATTGCGCCCTCTAGAGGCTCAAGAAGTCAAGACCCAAGATCGGTTGATATGGCAGCTATATCAGGTTATGGACCGATTTGAAGCATACTTGGCGCAGTTGTTGGACATCATAACAAAACACGTCGTGCAAAATTTCATTCCAATCGGATATGAACTGCGCCCTCTAGCGGCGCAGGAAGTCAAGATCCCTGATCGGTTTATATGGCAGCTTTATCAGGTTATGGACCGTTTTGAACCATATTTGGCGCAGTTGTTGGATATCATAACAAAACACGTCGTGCAAAATTTCATTCCAATCGGATATGAACTGCGCCCTCTAGTGGCTCAAGAAGTGCTTTCGACCGACAGATGGATGGACGGACGGACGGTGGACGGACGGTCGGACGGACGGTGGACGGACGGTCGGACGGACATGGCTTGATCGACATAAAATGTGACGAGGATCAAGAATTAATATTATTTATGGTGTCTCAGACAAATATTTCGAGTAGTTACAAACAGAACGACGAAATTAGTACACCCCCATCCTGTGGTGGAGGGTATAAAAAAAATTCAAGCATATTCTCCATATGCAATAATTAAAAATTCGCTTTGACTGTCATCAGAATATTTAATTAGAATTATTTTATTGTATCAAAAAAACAAAAAAAAAAAAACACTAAATAAAATAAAACCAAATCAAATAAGTATTGATTGCAATTAGTTATGATTGCATAGCATATGAAAGTGTTAATACCTATGGGAAATAGAAATTTTAAATCAAAGTAAACAAAAAAAAAACAAGTAAAAGCGTGCTAAGTTCGTCCGGGCCGAATCTTATATACCCTCCACCATTGATCGCATTTGTCGAGTTCTATGCGCGGTATCTCTTTTTAGACAAACATAGATTGTTGAAAAAGAACTGTTATGCTATTGGAGTTTTACGAAGTTATAGACCCATTCAGACTATAAATAAATGCCGATCATTGTAGAAGTCATTGTGTAATGCCTCAGTCCATTCGGATAAGAATTGCGCTTTGTAGGGGGCTCAAGAAGCAAAATCGGGAGACAGGTTTATATGGGAGCTGTATCAAGGTATTAATCAATTCAGACCATATTAGACACGTATGTTGGGGGTCATGAGAGAAGCCGTTGTACAAAATTTCTGCCAAATCGTATGACAATTGCGCCGTCTAGAAGCTCAAGAAGTCAAGATCCCAGATCGGTTTATATGGCAGCTATGTCAGGTTCTCGACCGATTTGCGCCATACTTAGCACAGCTATTGAATGTCATAACAAAACACCTCATGATTTCACACCTCAAAATTTCAGCCAAATCGGACGACGACAATTGCGCGTTCTGTTGGCTCAAGAAGTCAAGATCCAAAATCGGTTTATATGACAGCTATACCAGATTATGAACCGATTTGAATCATACTAAAAACAGTTATTAGAAATAATACCAAAACACTACGTGCAAAATTTCAGTCAAATCGGATAGGAATTGCGCCGTCTAGAGGCTCAAGAAGTCAAGACCCAAAATCAGTTTATATGGCAGCTATATCAAAACATGGAACGATTTGGCCTATTTAAAATCCCAACCGACCCACACTGATAAGAAGTATTTGTGCGAAATTTCAAGCGGCTAGATTAACTCATTCGAAAATTTGCGTACTTTCGACAGACAGACGGACGGACGGACGGACATGGCTAGATCGACTTAAGATGACATGACGATCAAGAATATATATACATTATAGGGTCTCAGATACATATTTCGAGGTGTTACATGGGAGCTATACCAAGTTATAGACCGATTTTGGGTGTATTTGGCACAGTTATTGCAAACCATAGCAGAACACTATCTGCAAAATTTGAGCCAAATCTGACAAAAATTGCAGCTTCCAGGGGTTCAAGAAATTCAAATGGGAAGAACGGTTTATATGGGAGCTATGTCAGGTTATGGACCGATTTGGACCGTACCTGGCACAGTTGTTGAAAAGTCGTAACAGAATACTGCATGCAAAATTTCAGTCAAATTGACTCTTACAGAGGATATGTGCCCCGATTGTGACCTTGGACCAACCGACAAACGTCACCTGTTTAACTGCCCAGCCAGGCCCACTCTACTTGGACCCAGAACCAAGCAGACGAAAGATTGAATATAGAACACTACACACTGCTACAACAACAGTCGGTAGACTCGGTGGCGTAGGGCTCGCCAGAGTTCCTTATCTAAAACCACTATCTGGGATTAAAATTTAAGATTAAGGCCTAAAGGTAGGGTTCCTCTTAACATTGCAGTTTGAAATGAAACAGTTTTCGCTTAAGATGACAAAAACTTGATCAAAGATAGCAATCAAATTGACTCTTACAGAGGATATGTGCCCCGATTGTGACCTTGGACCAACCGACAAACGTCACCTGTTTAACTGCCCAGCCAGGCCCACTCTACTTGGACCCAGAACCAAGCAGACGAAAGATTGAATATAGAACACTACACACTGCTACAACAACAGTCGGTAGACTCGGTGGCGTAGGGCTCGCCAGAGTTCCTTATCTAAAACCACTATCTGGGATTAAAATTTAAGATTAAGGCCTAAAGGTAGGGTTCCTCTTAACATTGCAGTTTGAAATGAAACAGTTTTCGCTTAAGATGACAAAAACTTGATCAAAGATAGCAATCGGCATGGGATTTTTTGCTTTTTTAAAAACTCTGCAGTTAAATTCATTTAAACACAGGCTTTCATAGAAAATCAAATATTCAGCTAATATTTTAATTTTCATGCATAATTACTGGGCCTTAAATCAAATGTTCAATACTCATACTTCCAGGATTAAGTTCATTACTATTGCGTTGCCTAGCTTTAGGCGTTAATTGCGGTTGTAGTGCGATAGAAAGAGAGAGAGAGAGAGAGAGAGAACAATATGTTGTTTGTTAAAAAACACCACACATGTCCACACTGTATGGCCGCAATTATTTATTTAAAATTTCCAATTAAATATTGACGATCGGCAGAGATGAATAGAGTTTTATTACCATTAAATTGCCAAGAAAAAAACAAACCGAGCTATTAGGAAGCGACTACTGCATTGTTACTATCCTTTGTGGGACTATGGCAATGACATTTTTATTTGCAGCAATTTTTGTTTTCTTTTGTAGGGCTCGTAAATTCCATTACATAGTTGTCAACATTTTAATAAACCCACAAAGGATGGTAGTCAACGGTGCGGCAGCAACGATACCGACTGGTGGCCTGTGTAGCATTTAATGCTGTTGCATAATGAATCCAACTATTGCTGCATACCTTTAGGCGTGGGTGGGCGCCAAGTTCCAGTCACAATTAGTTGGATTGGTTGCTGTTGCAGGGAATTGTAATGTATTTGCGAAAATTGGTTGGCATATTTTCACACAGCCAACATGCATATATCGTTAGCGACTGTGGTCTATTTATTGTGGTGCTGGTGGTGGTGGTGATGGCATTTTTTGCACAGCATTTCTGCACTGCAACAATGTGGTATTATAACTTTGTTGTACTACGATATCGGCAAATATCGAAATGCCAATTTGACAGGGTATGACAAAATGAATGCATATATAGGTCTAATATATAGCAGTAGACAAGAGAGTTCATTATCATTTTGTCGATTTTTTTGTATTTTACCCAGAGATTTAAGCTAACGCCTAAAACTATGCTTTGCATAATTTATTTAATAAATGTGTTAAACATAAGGCATTGCTTTCTATTTGATTAAAATCAGAAAACTTAAATCTTATAAATGTCCCCGAACAGCTGTTACATGGCCTATGATGGCAAATGTTGGCAAAAATCTTAATTATGTCTCATTATGTGTCAGTGAATCTCCAAAAAAAAAAAAAAAAACTTTGAAAAAACTATGCAACAACTTGTAATGCCAGCAAACTAGATATTACATTTAATGGCACTGCACTATGATGTTACAACGTTAGACATACGACAGACAGACAGATAGACGTACTTTATATGCCCTCGAAACGCAAAAGACATAAAGAACGTAATTAAGTATTTTGCAACTAAAATGTCCTTCAAATGGAAGGACTAAAAATGCTCTCCATTCTGAGAATTTCACAAAACGTTAATTAAAAAATAATGATAAACGTGCTTATGTTAGTGTGACTCGCATGCGGGATGGGGAATGTTGCAGCAAACGAAAAGACAACTTCATTGTGACATCGAATAATTGTCGGCAGAAGGATATTTTCTTGTAATACTGCTGATGTTGCAGCTTGAGCAAGCAGAAGCAGAAGAAGAAGACGAAATGGAAGAAGTTGTATAGCATGACGATGACGGGGATGATTTTTATAAAGCTTCTCAAAAGAGTGACAAAAAAAAAATTACGAAAAGACGACTAAATGTATGCAATGCTTTATTAAGATCCTAGTGAGTTCCTAAAAGTAGGCAACATTTGGTTGGTTGCATTTTTCAGTACTAGACAACGACAGCCCAAAAGTGCGCTTTTGTGAAAGTGATGAAGAAAAATTGGTATTTAAAGGCAGGAGAGGGCCAACCAAAAGGCCTTTAAGATTGTTTGTAAGCAAAGCTTTAAACGAAAGACAACAATTAAAACCAGCAAAAGCGTGCTAAGTTCGGACAGGCCGAATCTTATACAGCTATATTCAAATCTGCACCGATCTGGGCCAAATTGAGAAACGATGCCGAAGAGCCTAACGCAACTCACTGTCTCAAATTTAAGCAAAATCAGACAAAAAATGCGACTTTTATGGCCCCAAAACCTAAAACCGAGAGATCGGTCTATATGGCAGCTACAACCAAATCTGGACCAATCCGGGCCAAATTAACGAAGGATGTCGAAGATCCTAACACAACTCACTGTCCCAAATTTCAGCAAAATCGGATAGTAAATGTGGCTTTTATGGGCCTAAGACCCTAAATCGGAGGATCGGTCTATATGGCAGCTATAACCAAATCTGGACCGATCCGGGCCAAATTAACGAAGGATGTCGAAGCTCCTAACGCAACTCACTGTCCGAAATTTCAGCAAAATCGGATAAGAAATGTGGCTTTTATGGGACTAAAACCCTAAATCGGCGGATCGGTCTATATGGCAGCTAAATCCAAATCTGGACCGATCTGGGCCAAATTGACGCAGGGTGCTGAAGGACCGAACACAACTCACTGTCCCAAATTTCAGCAAAATCGGATAATAAATGTGGCTTTTATGGGACTAAGACCCTAAATCGGAGGATCGGTCTATATGGCAGCTATAACCAAATCTGAACCGATCTGGGCCAAATTGACGGAGGATGTTGAAGGGGTTAACACAACTCACTGTCCCAAATTTCAGTAAAATCGGATAATAAATGTGGCTTTCATGGGCCTAAGGCCCTAAATCGTAGGATCGGTCTATATGGCAGCTATATCCAAATCTGGACCGATCTGGGCCAAATTAACGAAGGATGTCGAAGGGCTAAACATAACTCTCTGTTTCAAATTTCAACGAAATCGGATAATAAATGTGGCTTTTAACGGCCGAAGACCCTAAATCGGAGGATCGGTCTATATGGCAGCTATATCCAAATCTGGACCGATCTGGGCCATATTAAAGAAGGATGTCGAAGGGCTTAAATAACTCACTGTCATAAATTTCAGCGATATCAGATAATAAATGTGGTTTTATTGGCCTAAAACTCTAAATCGGCGGATCGGTCTATATGGGTGCTATAACAAGATATAGTCCAAGGTTAAGTTCGACCTATATTTGAACTTAACCTGCTTACGGACGAAAGAAGAATCTGTGCAAAAGTTTCAACTCAATATCTCTATTTTTAAAAACTGTAGCGTGATTTCAACAAACAAACGGACTGACATGTCTAGATCGTCTTAGATTTTTACGCTGATCAAGAATATATATACTTTATAGGGTGGGAAAAGGATATTTGGATATATTGCAAACGGAATGACAAAATGAATATACTCCCATCCTATGGTGGAGGGTATAAAAAAACACTAGGTTTAAAATTTCAACCAAATCGGAAGAGTTTGCCCTTCTAGAGGCGTAAGAAGTCAAGATCTGGTACAGGTATATGTGGCAGCTATACCAAAACATTGACCGATTTGTCCCATTTACAATCCCAACCGACAAACACTAATGAGAAGTATCCGTGCAAAATTTCAAGCACCTAGTTTTACTCTTTAGAAAGTTTAGTCGTACTTTCGACAGACAGACGGACATGGCTTAATAGATTAGGAATGTCCAGACGGTTAAGAGTACATATACCTTGTTGGATCTCAGATCAATATATTTATGTGTTACAAACGGAATGACGAAATTAATATACCCCCATCCTATGGTGGAGGGTGTAACAATAATATCCTAAAAGTAGGCAACATTTGATTACATTAGAATCCTGACGAGAATAACAGATACAATTTTTGGAATAGGCTGTCTATTTAATGATCATCACGTATGTGAAGGCAACCGCAGCGAAGAGGATAGCCAGGCAGCCTATGACACTGGGTTCGAATCCTAAGAAAAAAATTCATTAGAAAAAAAAACTGTTCAACGGTGGTTTCCCTTCATTCGTTGGTAGTGACTAATGTGAATTATTCAGCCGTGCTTCACTTCTAAGCGATGTTGCTCCGCGTCCCGCAGTTCAGATAAGGAGAAAAGAAAGAAGGGCAAGTATTCCGGATACTCCTTAAAGGAATGTTCAAGTAAAAATTTGTAAACTTTCACATTTGTGAGATTTTCAGGCCTGAGGAATTTCAATACAGAGAATGGCATACGGCTTGTTGCGAATTCTATCTACTAAAACTTAACGCAAAATATCTGGTTGTTTTGCTGGACAGGAAATTGAACGTCAAATCCAACATTTTGGAAAGGGCAAGAAAGGCAACTCTTGCCCTAGAGCCTTTGCAAGACAGCCTTTGGGAAAAGTTGGGGGTTTAGACCGCATTTCGTGCATTGGGTGTATACTGCAATTGTCAGATTGCTATATGGAATTGCTATATGGTATTGTGGTCTGGTGGACGGTGCTTCAAAAGTCCCCCTACTGCTCAATACTTAACCGGATCAAAAGGAGACACCATCTGATGCACTAAATTTAATGCTACATCTTATGCCTCTGGCCATTGTGGCTACCCAAATTGCAGCAACCACTGCCGTATGGTTAAGGTAGCTTTCTCATTGGTCATGTGGAGGCTACGGACACTGTGTTATACTTGAAACCGGACCATAGTGAGGATTCAGAACTTCCACCACTGTTGTGTTAGCCTCGTCTTCTAACTCCACCAGGAGTTCATCAACACAAGATTCGTTAGAACTTTTCATGAAGAGCTTCCCTACGCCTCCAGGGGCAGGTGAGAAAGCAAGAGAACCACTCTTCCTCAGGACACTGGGCCCTTGCGGTGTGGACGATTTCTCCTTAGATGCTTCACTAACTGCTACTGTCGAAGTACTTTATGAGTTCCGTGCCTGCCCGCTGGCGCGGATTTTGAGCCCAGTCCAACTTTGTGACCCGCCCACATAGGGCTTGTTGGGTCCCGTTTCGATGCCATCCCCTCCTGTCTCGATTGTGGCAGGGGGATTTTCAGTCTCCTGCAATCCTCCAGACTTTAGCGATGTGGTCGATAGTTTCCCAGGCAAGTGTTCAGCAACAACTGCTGAATCGTCTCCTGATTCCCCAACCCCATCGTTTTTATAGACCTTCAGTTTCAACTTGTTGAATCCGTAGGATACAACCCCTTCAGACTTGTTGAGGTCTGCGAGACAGCCGGATTTTAATACGAATACTGCATGTCTTCGTTCACCATCAGCCTCATCCAATCTACCAATCTTCCAGTCGGTGGTTAAAAGATTGGGATTACATTCCCTTAGTCTTCCAAGTATCGCTTCAGGATCTTAGGGAATCCTTGGTATCCAAGCATGCGCCATTGGTGGAGAAGGAATATCTTCCTTCTTGACTTAATCAAGTGCTGCACCTGGCCAGACCTCACCAATCCTTTTTAGCGCACAACGAAACATTTCAATTGAGCGTTGATCGCCGAAGGCAATTAGTTTGCCTCTGAACATTGTGGCTACCTAAATTGCAGCGACCACTGCCGTGAGGTAAAGGGAGCTTTCTCATTGGTCATGGGGAGGCTACGAACACTGTGTTATTCTTGATGCAATATCCAATGTTCCAGGCAGAGTGGATTACACACTACCTGTGCCTGTACCACTATTCTTGATAGAACCGATTGGAACTACGATATGCCTGGTAACGGAAGTTACATAGACTTCTATGCGGATGGTTCCAAACTAAACGACCAGGTGGGCTTTGGGCTGTACTCAAAAGACCTAGAACTGGTCATATCGTAAAGGCTACCCGACCACTGCAGTGAGTATCAAGCGGATATACTTGCAATTAAGGAAGTGGTGGAATGGCTAAGATAAGTGTCACTACGACGATTGGCATTCTCAGACAGCCAGGCAGCTATTAAATCCCTGGAGAACATATTTCTGAACACAAAAACCGCCCTCGACTGTCGCAGATCTCTCAACGAGATGGCTGAACAGTTCAAAATTCCCCTTTTCCGGGTGCCGGGCCACGGAGATATCCCAGGGAATTGTAAAGCGGATGAGCTTGCGAGACAAGGAACTACCCTACACATTCTAGGCATACGGGAATCTGTGGGTATGTCTCTAACGACATGAAAGCTAAGTTTTCAAGATCAGGCCCTAAGGACAACGAATGATAGATGGTCACAAAGAAGGCGCTATGTGGCCTGATCTAGACTTCAAGAGGCCTACAGCTTTGCTGTCATTGGCTAGAACAGACGTCTCAGTCATTCTGTCCGTCATGACAGATCACTGTCTAATAGAAAAACTACGAACGAAGGACAACGAATGATAGATGGTCACAAAGAGGGCGCTGTGAGCATTCCAAAACTATGTGGCCTAATCTAGACTTGAAGAGGTCTACTGCTTTGCTATCATTGGCTAGAACAGACGTCTCAGTCATTGTGTCCGTCAAGACAGGTCACTGTCCAATTGGTAAACATGCTGACAGACTGAAGGTTGCCAGCAACGACTTTTGCACAAGCTGTGAGGACATCGAAAAAGAAGAGACTTTAGAAAACCTTTTGTGTGTGTGTCCCGCGTAAGCAGTCAGAAGGAGTTCCTCTTTAGGTTCTCATTTCTTTGAGAACCTGTCTGATTTAGCTGATGTGAACATTCGCAAGTTGTTGGGTTTTTTAAAGCGATCTGGATGGTACAACGGTAGGAACTAGAAGGCATCTTCCCTCTTCTGTTCCTTTGGTATCACAATGGACGAAAGCGTCTAAGTGAGTATGATGGCAGACTGCCACTTAAACCTAACCTAACCCAATTTTACTAAAATTTTTGTCTTTAGAAAAATTTTACTGATATTCTGTCTTTAGGGAAAATTACACTCAAGTTTTAGAAAGCATTTCTTTAATGTTTCTCCTCTGACAAATTTTAATGAAATCTTGTCTTTAAAGAAAATATTTCATAAAGGCCCCTTGAACATCAATCACCTACACTTAATGTTCGCTCCTTCTGTATGCCTTAGCTCTGAGACAACTTTCTGTGTACACTTAGTTGGTTCATACATATATAGTGTGATGAATTTTTGCAACATATTACGAATTTTCAACAAGTGACAGTCAGGCATTTAACAGCTTCTTGTCGTAAGTCCTTCCTCTGACGTCATCTCATAACCTTGATGATAGTCGAGGCGCTTTTTAGTCAGTGACACTGTACTTTAATTTGATGGATTTCTTTTCAGACTGAACATTGTTATTAAAATGTCATAAAATTTAGCAAAAACAAAAATTCGGACTTTCGTTTAGAATGAGGAGAAGAAAAAAAAGAAAATTTCTTTCGGTGACATTTGCATAACATAAGATTTATCCCAAGCCTTGTTATAAATGTAGGATTTGCGTTTTGAACAAAATCCATAGAATGTATGAATCTAGAAGCCTCAGAGGTGGCTCTGTTTGTATTTCAATACATGGAAGTTTCCATTTACTTTTTAGTAATAGGAAACTAATTTCATGATAGTTAAGCTAGAAAATTAAAACATATGTTAGCTTACCATTGTTTAAGACTTTTATAAATGTCAACTGTTGCAGCACTTACCTAAAAAGAAAAGAAGAAAAACATTTATAAGCTTAAAATTCATATTAAAATTTTTATACCCTCCATCATAGGATGGGGGTATACTAATTTCGTCATTCTGATCGTCATGTCATTTTAAGTCGATCTAGCCATGTCCCTCCTTCTGTCCGTCCGTCAATCCGTCCGTCCATCCGTCCGTCTGTCCGTCGAAAGCACGCTAACTTTCGAAAGGATAAAGCTAGCCGCTTGAAATGTTGCACAAATAATTCCTTTTGGTGTAGGTTGGTTGAGATTGTAAAAGGGCTACATCGGTCCATATTTTGATATAGCTGCCATATAAATCTATTTTGGATCCTGAGCCTCTACACAACTCTAATCTCATTTAGCAGCATCTGTACGAAGTATGGTCCAAATCGTATCAAAACTTTATATAGCTGCCATATACGAGTAGACCGATCTCGATTTAGATCAGATTTGGCGCAAAACTTGGAAATGAGAACAGAAGTATTTCTGTCAAATTTCAATCATCGATTTATGTAGCAGCTGTATCAGTTTATAGCCTTATGCTTATGCTTATGCCCATGCCTATGCCTATGCCTATGCCTATGCCTATGCCTATGCCTATGCCTATGCCTATGCCTATGCCTATGCTTATGCTTATGCTTATGCTTATGCCTATGCTTATGCTTATTCTTATGCTTATGCTTATGCTTATGCTTATGCTTATGCTTAAGCCCATGCCTATGCCTATGCCTATGCCTATGCCTATGCCTATGCCTATGCCTATGCCTATGCCTATGCCTATGCCTATGCCTATGCCTATGCCTATGCCTATGCCTATGCCTATGCCTATGCCTATGCCTATGCCTATGCCTATGCCTATGCCTATGCCTATGCCTATGCCTATGCCTATGCCTATGCCTATGCCTATGCCTATGCCTATGCCTATGCCTATGCCTATGCCTATGCCTATGCCTATGCCTATGCCTATGCCTATGCCTATGCCTATGCCTATGCCTATGCCTATGCCTATGCCTATGCCTATGCCTATGCCTATGCCTATGCCTATGCCTATGCCTATGCCTATGCCTATGCCTATGCCTATGCCTATGCCTATGCCTATGCTAGGGCCTATGCCTATGCCTACGCCTATGCTAAGGCCTATGCCTATGCCTATGTGTTAGAACCAGTGTAAGTTGTGTTAGAACCTTTGACGTCCTTCTTCAATTTGGCCCAGATCAGTCCAGATTTGGATATACATGTCATGTAGACCGATCTCTGGATTTAAGGTTTTGGGCCGATAAAAGGCGCATTTATTTTCCGATGTCGACGAAATTTGGCACAGTGTGTTAAGTTAAGCCCCTCGATATACTTCTGCAATATGGCACATATCAGTACAGATTTGGATATTGTTGCCTTATAGACCGATCCCTGATTTAAGGCTTTGGGCCCATAAAAACCGCATTTATTGTCCGATGTTGCCGAAATTTGGGACAATGAGTTGTGTTAAGCCCTTCGACATTTCTTTTCGATTTGACCCAGATCGGTCTCGGTTTGAATATAGCTGCCATATAGACCTATATCTCTATTTAAGGTTTTGGGTCCATAAAAGGTGAGTTAAGTCCCTCAACATGCTCTGGAACTTGGCCTAGATCGATCATGATTTGCATATAGACCGATAAGGTGGCTGTCGCGGTCAAAGGAAAGTTTTCTGGTACTTTTAAAGATATACTGTAAAACAGCGGCTGGCATTTCCGCCAATGACCGCTGATCGCTTGGATATGAATTCTGGCGAGAACATTAGAAAAACATTTTTCGGCGGTGGTTTTCACCTCCTGATGTTGGCCACATTAGTGAGGTACTATGCCAAGCATAAATGTCATGTAAAAACTCACTCCAAAGAGGTGTCGCACTGCGGCACGCCGTTCGGACTCAGCTATAACAAGGAGGTCCCTTATCATTGAGCTTAAACTTGAATTGGACAGCACTAATTGTTCCCTAATGAAATGTTCATGCGCAAATTTGCTTAGAGACATACTTCACGAAGCCTTTCGTACGACAGCGAAGTTGGCAACCGAATGTGGTGTTAGGTTAGGTCAGGTTAGATTGAAAAGAAGGTGCACGAATAGCCTTGCAGTGTAAGAAGGATATTAACGCCTTCTCTGAAGGTGGCACAATCCGCAACGTTTAGGTGTCGGGCCATAACGGAGTAAGGAGAAATGAACGTGTAGTTCTAGTGTTTCCTCGCCAAACATTGTCCATACATTATCTGACTTGTAGATATATCCCACCGTAAAAGGTCTCGAGGACAGAATCTTCTTTAGTCGAGAGACCTCAGATGTTTCTTCCACGGAGCTGCAGAATTCTACCCAGGATTTGTTCTGAACCTTTCCCAGCTCGCCCTTATATTTTCTTAGCTCAGCCTTATAGATGTCCCATTCGTGTGGTGCTCTTGTGGCGTTTGCTCTGTTGAAGAGTTTTCTGCAGTCCTTTCTTAGACCAACCAGCTCTGGGGTCCACCATGGCGGTCGCTGTTTGCCCCTTGGATTGGCACTAGGGCATGCTGACATAAGCGAGTCATTCAAGGCCTTCGTGATCCGCTTGACCACTATGTCTATATCCTCCGTAGTTTCCACTTCCTTTTGTAGTGTAGAATGGATAGTGGTGCAGAATTAGTGCCGAAATTTATCCAATCCGCCTTTCTTCTGTTTAGCCGAGAGACCACTTCCGCAGTATTTTCTCCAAGGATGAAACTAATATAACGATGATCAGAGAAGTTGTGGTCATCCAACACTTCCCAGTCGCATATTCTTTCACTTATATCTTCCGATAAAAAGGTAATATCTGGACCTCCTGTCTGATCCTGTTAATAAATGTCGGTTTATACTCTTTATTACAAATCGCCAGATTGCAATTTATAATGTATTCGATAAGCAGCTCACCCTTTTCGTTGACATCCTTCCATAGACCTACCACTTCTGCAGAACACCAAGGCTGTAGCAGTTTGCTTCTTCATTTGATCCTTTAACTCGCAACTTTTTTCCTGAAGCTCTTCTTTTGTTTATATATATTAAGAGCTTTGTAGAGTTTTAGATTGTAGTACGCTGCCCTAAGTTGGAAAACTACACTTCATCCCTTTTTTTTTGTTTTACAATCATCTTCTTTGAGCTGAAAGTCTGCAAATTAGTAAAACAAAACCATTTGGAAAACTTTGCTTATGAACATAGTTTTCCTTTTCTTCTTTAAATCTGGCATTAGCAAATCCAAATTTTTTAACGAACCAAAAAAAAGCACAAAACATTTTGAAATGCGCCTAATGCACACAAAACCCACAAAGTTCAATTTTCATTTTCTTTGGTGGCCCTTTTTCTCTTTGGAGAGATTACATTGCCATTTGGAAGTTTCCCTTCCCCAGCGTTGTATAAACGTTGAAAACTAACAACCCTTTGCGAACTATATACACACACAAACAGACACACACACACACATACACAAAACAACAACAGCCAACCGCAGAAGCTTCAAAAACTACAACAATGCCGAATAGAAACCACAAAATAATGTCTACTTTGTGGTATTCTAGTGTTCCAAACTGCCATGGCAGTATTTCGTTGTTCTGGTCCATTTTTGCTCTGTGTTTGAATAACATGCCGAGTTAATGCTCTTTTCACATGACTGTGATCCAGTTTCATTTCATTTGGTGTACTTTTTTTTCCTCCTTCTGTTGTTAAAGATGGGAGGGATTTTTGTAAAACGCTGCTGCTGATGCTGCCATAGCTTTCAGTTCTTCCTTCAGTGCTTCGTGGGGCTTTTTTTTTCCCCCATTTTTGCCTTTGCCAACAGCGTCTACAGCGAAACAGATGAGCAACGTCTAATGACGCTAACGACATCATACTTTATCGAAAATCCTAAATGTATGCAACACGTATGTTCAACATGCAAGCCTAAATGTATGCACTGTCAGTTTTACTATGGCAAATCACTCGTTTTATCTTAGCGTTAGCAAACGTTGGCTCTACATCTAACCCCCCGAAAGGGCAAAGCATCAATTTGAGGCTTTAAACAAGCCAAAGAAGGCCACAAGGTATGCTCAGCGAGACTCTCTGCTCCATGCATACACAAGGAATAGAAAACTCCACAAAATATGCTGTATGTTAAGCCTTTTAAAAATGCGAAAACATATGTTTCAGTTACCAAAGCAAATGACTTTTCATGAGTTGGGTTTTTTTTTAGCATTTTGTGTGGGGTTGGGGGAGGTAGAGAGAGAGAGAGGGGAGTATGGTGTGCAGAGGAATTGAAGTAGCATTCCGAGGTTTGCCTAGCATATCAGCGTAAAACCGTGAATTGATTTGAATACCCAATCAGTTGCACATGCATGGACTTTTGGCAAGCCACGAATACTATCGCAGTACGGGCATGGCATCACATGTCATTCCCAAATGGTGGCCCCACTTATTTAGCTCCATTTAAAAACAGATGTTAAGCCAATAGTTGATAGGCGAAGCTTGGAAAATGCATATTTTAGTAACCAACCCAGGACTTTTAGTACACAGAATGTTGGATTTTTGTCAATGCTAGGGATATGAAGGCAACAACTTGTAAGACTTTAATTTTCTGCACCCATGGGAAGAACATTTTTGTTGAAATTCTTACCTCCTGGGCTGAGACTAAGGCCCTATTAAAATTAAATTTTCTATTAGCTATTCCTAACTCAATCCATTTACCTTTCCCAACACCCTTTATGAAGAGAGTCTACATTAAAGAAACAAATAGGCATGAGAAAGATAAATTTAGTAATTTGTCAAGATTTAAGAACGCTAATTAAGTAACACAAAGGCCTAGAGGAAACAAATGGAAATGAGTGCGTTAGACATTCTTGGTAAGAAGAAGCTTAGGTACCTGAAAAGGAAAAATTAAAAAAATATAGAAAACATTTAAAAATAGACGAACCCAACAATGGAGACATTGATCGATTCAGACCATATTAAAGACGTATGTTGAAGGTCACGAGAGAAATCGTTATACAAAATTTCAGCCAAATCGGCTAAGAACTACGTCCTCTAGAGGATCAAGAAGCCAACATCCCAGATCGGGTTATATGACAGCTATACCAGATTATGAACCGAATTGAATCATACTCAGCACATTTGTTGGAAGTGATACCAAAACACAACCTGCAAAATTTCAGTCAAATCGGATAAGAATTGCGCTCTCTAGAGGCTCAAAAAGTCAAGATCCCAGATCGGTTTATTTGGCAGCCATATCAGGTTATGAACCGATTTGAACCATACTCAGCACAGTTGTTGGAAGTCATAATAAAACACGCAAAATTTCAGCCAAATCGGATAAGAATTGTGCCCTCTAGAGGCTCAAGAAGTCAAGACCCAGATCGGTTTATATGACGGCTATACCAAGTTTTTGTCCGATTTGGACCATACTTCGCACAAATGTTGGAAATGATACCAAAACACCACGTGCAACATTACCGCCAAATCGGATAAGAATTGCGCCCTCTAGAGGCTCAAGAAGTTAAGACCCAGATCGGTTTATATAACAGCTATACCAGGTTATAGACCGATTTGGACCATACTTCGCACAAATGTTGGAAATGATACCAAAACACCACGTGCAGCATTACAGCCAAATCGGATAAGAATAGCGCCTTCTAAAAGCTCAAGAAGTCAAGACCCCAGATCGGTTTATATGGCAGCTATATCAGGTTATACACCGATTTGAATCATTCTTAATACAGTTGTTGGAATTCACACAAAAATACGTCATGCAATATTTCAGCCAAATCGGATAGGAATTGCTCCCTGTAGAGGCTCAAGAAGTCAAGACCACAGATCGGTTTATATGACAGCTATATCAGATTATGGATCGATTTCAACCATACTCAGCACAGTTTTTGGAAGTCATAATAAAACACCTCATGCAAAATTTCAGCCAACACGGGTTAGAATTGTGCCTTCTAGCGGCTCAAGAAGTCAATATCCCAGATCGGTTTATATGGCATCTATATCAAAACATTTACCGATTTGGCCCATTTACAATCCTAACTGACCTACACTAATAAGAAGTATTTGTGCAAAATTTCAAGCGACTAGCTTAACTCCTTCGAAAGTTAGCGTCCTTCGACAGACAGACGGACTGACAGACGGACAGACGTACTGACAGACGGACGGACGACAGACGGACGGACGGACGGACGGACAGACGGACGGACAGACGGACGGACATGGCTGGTTCGACTTAAAATGTCATGACGATCTAGAATATATATACTTTATGGGGTCTTAAACGAAAATTTCGAGGTGTTACAAGCAGAATGACGAAATTAGTATATCCTCATCCTATGGTGGAGGTTATAATTATAGGTCGTTTGAATTGGTAACACTTCGTGTCTGCTAACCTGTATTCCAGGAATTCTGTGTTTTCATCTACTTCTTTGTCTGTATTCATTCCCTTCCCCGAAGTTAATTAAAGTCTGGTATAACTTCCTACTCCAAACGGTGGGAACTTTTCCTTGCGAAATCTGTGTACTGGAATAGGAAGTCCCCAGTGCCGTCCCATTCGACCATTTCCTTGTTTCAGCCTGCCACATAAGCGTTACTCGCCCATCTCCTTAACTCGGATCGCGTTCCGGGATTTCCAAGTTTATTGCAGGCAAACCTCTGGCCTTGCTGCCATGTTGCCGTTTTCATTCCGGCTGAAGATAGAGGGACTCGGTTTCTGCTCTTACAATGTAGACACTCATTATCACTCTGCCTTAGCGTCCTCCTCAGTCATTACCGTATTCTTGATGTTCGAGTTTCACACTCGGCCCCAATTGTAGTCTCAGATATTTCATCCGCAATCTCTGCCCCTATGGTCAAATAGTTTACACGACCATCAAACGACGTTTTCAAACCTTCATTTCATTCCTCCATCGTTTTATTTGTATAAGCCGCAAGAACCTGATTGGAGGCAACCGTGGCGGACTCTCCCCCTTACCCTAATTTTCAGAAACGCCAGATCTCAGAAATGGGTGTTGCGATTGAAAGCGAAATTTTGTGTGCTCTTATATAGTACCCTAAAATTAAAAATTTGGTATACAAATTTCGGATGGGGTACCTAGGGGGGCCGCCCCACCCTAAAACCTACCAAACATATACTTCTACCAATCACGACAATATGGGACTTAAATGAAAGGTATTTAGGATAAGAGAACGTATTTGATATCCAATTGTCGGACCAAGTGTTAGGGGGGCCACCCCAAGCCCCTAAACGCCCCTAAATCGGACATATTTACCGACCATGGCAATATGGGACTCAAATGAAAGGTAATTGCGAGTAGAATACGAATCTAATATCCAAATGTGGGACCACGTTTCTGGGGGGGGGGGGGGGGGGGGCGCCTCTCACCAAAAACACCCCTCAAAGGGGACAAATTTACGACCATAGCAATATGTGGCTCAAATGAAAGGTCTTTGGGAGTAAAGCACGAATTTGATATCAATATTCGGGAAAATAGTCTATGGGTCCACCCCACCCTCACAATACCACCCAAATAAGAAGTATTTTCTGACTATTGCAATATGAGACTCAAATAAGAGGGTTTTTAGAGTAGAACACGAAACCGATATATATTTTCAAGGCCAACTCACTGAGTGGCCGCCCATCCCCCAAAACACCCCCCCAAGCCGGTCATGTTTGCCGACTATGGAAATATGGGGCTCAAATTAAAGGTATGTGGGAGTAGACCACGTATCTGACATCAACATTAGGAACCAACTCTCTAGAGGACGTCCCACTACCATAACAACCCCCAAATAGGACATATTTGCTCATCAAGACAATTTAGGTATTAAAAAGAGTGGAACTAAATTTTTATAGTTTTTAGGGCCAATACCCCAAACCGGACATATTTGCTTACTTTTGCAATAAGGAGTTTAAATGAGATAAGAAAACGAATTTGATATCCAATTTTGAGGCCCATGGCAATATGGGGTTCAAATAAATGATATATAGGTATATGAGGATAGAGCATGTTGCTGATATATATTCCGGGCTTAGTGTTTGGGAGACCATCCCAATCCCCAAAACACCCCTAAATCGGGCATATTTACCGACCCATGTCAATGTGGAGCTTAAATGAAAGGTATTGGGGGTAGAGCAACAATTGATACCTACTTTCGGGACCAATTTTCTGGGGGTCTACCCCTTTCCCAAAATACCACACAAACAGCAATTTTTTACTGACCATCGCAATATGGGGCTCATATAAAGGTATTTGGGAGTAGAATACGAATTTGATATCCAAATGTAGGACCATGTATTTAGTTCATCACCTCTTCCCCGAAACACCCCCCTAGGGGTAAACATTTTTCGACCATGCCAATATGTGGCTCAAATGAGTCTCATATTAGAGATTAGAAAACGAATTTGATAACCAATTTTGGGAACATGTGTTTGTGGGACGCCTCAGCCTGTAAACTCCCCCTTAAAAACCAATGGCAATATGGGGTTTAAATAAATGATATTTGAAAGAAGAGCACGATGCTGATATTTTTTCAGGGCCAAGTATCTGGGGGACCCCATAAAAACCGATCGCCGGGTTTGACTTATTGAGCGCCTTTTAGCCTCAGTTTTCATCCAATTTAGCTGAAATTTGACTTGGGTTCTAGCTTCCGATGACAGAGCCGAGTATTATCCGAATCGGTCAAGAAACTGATGTACCCCCCATATAAGCGGATACCCGAATTTGACTTCTTGAGCCCCTAGGAGCCTCAATTTTCATCTTATTTGACTGAAATTTGACACTAAAACTTCTGCTATGAATGAGTATCAGTATGAAGATCGATTCTCAAATCTCTCTCTCTCATTTGCTATTTGATTTAGATCCTAGTCATCAAGAGCTTCCTTCACTATAAGTGTTTACCCCGCACCCCTCTTAGTTTTTGCACAGTGGACCATTCTGTTAGTTCTAACTTTAACTTCAAATTCCAATTATCTCAAATACTGTCAACTTTTTGGAAATTTAGCTTTTTGATTTACATCCAAGGCATTAAGAGCTTCCTTCACTATAAGTGTGTACCCCGCACCCCTCTTAGTTTTTGCACAGTGGGACATTCTGTTAGTTCTAACTTTCACTTTAAATGCCAATTATCTTAAATACTGTCAACTTTTTGTATATTTTGCTTTTTGATTTAGACCCCAGGCTTCAAGAGATTCCTTCACTATAAGTGGGTACCGCGCACCCCTCTTACTTTTTGCACAGTGGGCTATTCTGTTAGTTCTAACATTAACTTTTACTTTAAATGCCAATTATCTCAAATACTGTCGACTTTTTATAAATTCCGCTTTTTGATTTAGATCCTAGACATCAAGAGTTTCCTTCACTATAAGTGTGTACCCAGCACCCCTCTTAGTTTTTCCGCTTTTCCCTTGGGACAAATCTACAGCATCAAAAATTCGATGCTGTAGATTTGTCCCTTATGAAGTTTTTACTTTGTTAGATAATTTTTTCCAAAATTCGCAATTTTTGTGGTCCTCTTAGTGCTCTTGTTGTCGTTTCTTCTGAATTTTTTCATTATTTTTCTTGATTTTATTTTTAGATCTTTTCTGTTAAATTGTTAACATAGCTCTGCTAAGCTCGTAACAGAGTGCTGCTAATTGAATGGGTTAGTGTATCTGCTAGTTAATGTTAACTTTATCTTCACGGAAATGAAATTTGACACAAAGGCTTGGTATTATCTCCAGTTGTACCGATCCCCGGCATCAAGAGCTTCCTTCACTATAAGTGGGTACCCAGCACCCCTCTTAGTTCGTCCGGTTATCGCTTCGGACTTTTTGATGCTGTAGATTTGTCCCTTATGCATTTTTTACTTTGTTAGATAATTTTTTACAAAATTCGCAATGTTTGTGGTCCTTTTAGTGCTCTTGTTGTCGTTTCTTTAGAAATTTTTCATTATTTTTCTTAATTTTATTTTTAGATCTTTTCTGTTAAATTGTTAGCATAGCTCTGCTAAGCTCGTAACAGAGTGCTGCTAATTGAATGGGTTTGTGTCTCTGCTAGTTAAAGTTAACTTTATCTTCACGGAAATGAAATTTGACACAAATGCTTGGTATTATCTCCAGTTGTACCGATCCCCAGGCATCAAGAACTTCCTTCACTATGAGTGGGTACCCCGCATCCATTTTAGTTTTCCGCTTTTCCCTTCGGAATTTTTGATGCTGTAGATTTGTCCCTTGAGCATTTTTTACTTTGTTAGATAATTTTTTACAAAATTCGCAATGTTTGTGGTCCTCTTAGTGCTCTTGTTGTCGTTTCTTCTGAATTTTCTCATTATTTTTCTTGATTTTATTTTTAGATCTTTTCTGTTAAATTGTTAGCATAGCTCTGCTAAGCCCGTAACAGAGTGCTGCTAATTGAATGGGTTTGTGTCTCTGCTAGTTAAAGTTAACTTTCTCTTCACGGAAATGAAATTTGACACAAAGGCTTGGTATTATCTCCAGTTGTACCGATCCCCGGATTTGATTTCTTGAGCCCCTAGAAGACTCAGTTTTCATTCGACTTGGCAGAAATTTGACTTCTGTGCCGAGCATGATCCGAATCGGTGTACTGATATAGCGGATCCCCGTATTGACTACTTAAGCCTCTAAAAGCCTCAGTTGTTATCTAATTTGGCTGAAAGTTGGTACAAGGGCTACTGTTTTGACTTCCAACGATCCGAATCGTTCTATATACTGATATGGCCCCCATATAAACCGATCCCCAAATTTTACTTCTTGAGCCCCTAGAGGCCTTAATTTTCATCTAATTTGGCTGAAATTTGACACAAACACTTCTGCTATGACTTACAGCTTCCGTTTCCGATAAGATGCGAATCGGTCTTCGTACTGATATAGGCCCCCTTAATACCAATTCCTTGATATGACTACTTGAGACCATGGCAGCCCCAACCGATCAATAAAGGCAAATTTTTTGAGGAATCCATGGTGGTGGCAGAATGGCCAAGATTCGGTCCGGCGAACTTAATTCCTTGTTTTAAATTCGTCTTACAACCATCATTCTCATTTGCTTACCCCACATTGGGAACATAAATTGTGCAAGAGCAAGAGTGTAAATCATAAATCAATTTCCCCCATCACACTTCAATGGCAGTTGTGGTAGTACAATTTCCTAGAAGACTTCAAGCTTAAATGTTTCATAGCATCGAATCCGTTTAGTGAACGCTTCGATCAACTTTTGGTGGTTACACAGAGATAGACGCTGTTTCGAGCTGATCTTAAAAATCTGATTAAAGCACTTTATGTTCGTTCACTTGAAATAATCGACAGCCGTTTTTTGTTTTTCTTTTTTTTTCAATTCTCACTTCTTGCCATTTGAATGAATGACTTCGGTTTTTTTTTTTTTCGAGTCTTTTTGTTACACCGTCAGCGTCACCGAGACATGATAAACAGACAGACAGACATAACGTTACTATACGTTTTGATTTTTCTGTGCTGTAGAGTGTGTAAATCCTCTTCAATGACTGCAGAATGGCTGTTGGACTAAGAATTGAACAAAAACAACCAAAAGAATTGAAAAAAAACTTGAAACGAAACGATTCGAATTGAATTCTCGACTAAATAATCAAAGGGGTTTTTTTTTGTGGTGCTTCAGGAAGACTAGCCTAGCAATGTGTGACATTTGTTGGAGAGATGGCAAGAGCGGGAGCTTTGAGGGAGGTTTCTGTTGCTGAACAACGACAAAAGACAATTGCATTGATTTCATTTGTGGCAAAAGTGGGAGAAACACAATAACAAGATGAAAATCATGCATACATCGATGAAGAGCTAAAGGCTGCCATGAAAGGCAATCTCCTCTACTCAATGGCGCCACAAAACTTCGGTATTTATTCCATGTGCCAGTAACGCTAACGAGGTATTGGACCCACACATCCAAGCATACACACACTCTGACAGAGTGATACATAACTAAAAGGACAAAAATAAAACCGAAACGAAAAGGAGTAGTGCCAAGGTGCAAGGAGGCAAGCACAGTGATCAAAATCAAAAAGTCGTGTTAATGCTCTTTTCTACTTCATTTCTTAAGAGAGATGAATCCTTTTCGGAAGCCAGAGGTTGGCATGTCCGCCTAAGTCGCTGAAGGCCTAGGCTCGAATCCTAGCAAGGATATCAGAACAAATTTCTCAACGGTGGTTATGCCCTCCCAATGCTGGCGGCATTTGTAAGGTACTTTGCCATGTAAAAACCTATCCATAAACCAGTAAGGAAGGGAAAAAGTCGGGCGGTGCCGTCTGTATAATACCCTACACCTACCCTAAAGGTACAAAGTGGGAGCTATATCTAATTCTGAACCAATTTTGATGGACCTCGGCGGATATTTTCAGATGGGTTATTAAACAACCCGTATCAAATTTAGAGCAAATATGTTCAACCTGGAGGCCACCGTGGCGCAGAGGTTAGCATGTCCGCCTATGTCGTTGAACGCCTGGGTTCGAATCCTAGCGAAATCATCAGAAAAAACTTTTCAGCGGTAGTTTTCCCCTCCTAATGCTGGCAACATTTGTGAGCTACTATGCCATGTAAAACTTCTGTCCAAAGAGGTGTCGCACTGTGGCACGCCGTTCGGACTCGGCTACAAAAAGGAGGCCCCTTATCATTGAGCTTAAACCTGAATCGGACTGCACTCATAGATATGTGAGAAGTTAGTCCCTGTTCCTTAGTGGTATGTTCATGGGCAAAATTTTCATTTGCATATTCAAACTGTAATGACTAAGGTTAACAAATGAACACTTTATCGCAATATTTCCCAAAATCGGACGAACATATATATGGGAGCTATATCTAAATCTGATCCGATTTCTATGAAATTCACCAGTAGTGTTAAGAGTCAGGAGAAAATCCTTCGTACCAAATTTCAAGGGATTCGGTTAACAAAAGACCATTTTATTGCATTATTACTGCAAATCGGACTAACATATATATGGGAGCTATATCTAAATCTGAACCGATTTCGAGCAACCATCTCAGATATTGTGGTAGTCGTCGGGGAAAGCGCTGTACAAAATGTTGGCAAGATTGGTTAATAAATGTGACGGCAGTGACCATAGAAGTGAAAATCGGGCGATATGTATATATATGGCATCTATATCTAAATCTGAATCGATTTCTACAAAATTCACCAGTAATGTCGAAAGTTATAACAAAATTCTTCATGCCAAATTTCGAGAGAATCGGTCAACAAATGACCATTTTATTGCATTATTACTGCAAATCGGACGAACATAAAGGGTGATTTTTTTGAGGTTAGGATTTTCATGCATTAGTATTTGACAGATCACGTGGGATTTCAGACATGGTGTCAAAGAGAAAGATGCTCAGTATGCTTTGACATTTTATCATGAATAGACTTACTAACGAGCAACGCTTGCAAATCATTGAATTTTATTACCAAAATCAGTGTTCGGTTCGAAATGTGTTCATTCACCGTAACGTTGCGTCCAACAGCATCTTTGAAAAAATACGGTCCAATGATTCCACCAGCGTACAAACCACACCAAACAGTGCATTTTTCGGGATGCATGGGCAGTTCTTGAACGGCTTCTGGTTGCTCTTCACTCCAAATGCGGCAATTTTGCTTATTTACGTAGCCATTCAACCAGAAATGAGCCTCATCGCTGAACGGTGAATGAACACATTTCGAACCGAACACTGATTTTGATAATAAAATTTAATGATTTGCAAGCGTTGCTCGTTAGTAAGTCTATTCATGATGAAATGTCAAAGCATACTGAGCATCTTTCTCTTTGACACCATGTCTGAAATCCCACGTGATCTGTCAAATACTAATGCATGAAAATCCTAACCTCAAAAAAATCACCCTTTATAACTAAAAATAAACCGATCTGAATCATTTATGACACAGGTGTCGAAAAGCCTATAAGTCACTGTGTCAAATTTCAATGAAATCGGATTATAAATGCGCTTTTTGGGGGCCAAGACTTTAAATCGAGATATCGGTCTATATGGCAGCTATATTCAAATTTGCACCGATTTCTATGAAATTCAGCAGTTATGTCGCGAGTCATAAAAAAAATTCCTCCTGCCAAATTTCGTGAGAATCGGTTAACAAATGACCATTTTAATGCAGTATTACTGTAAATCGGACGACCATATATATGGGAGCTAAATCCAAATCTGAACCGATTTCTATGAAATTTACCAATAATATCGATAGTCATAATGAAATCCTTGCTGCCAAATTTCGAGAGAATCGGTGAACAAATGGCCATTTTATTGGATAATTACTGCAAATCGGACGAACATATATATGGGAGCTATATCCAAATCTGAACCGATTTCTATGAAATTTACCAATAATATCGATAGTCATAAGGAAATCCTTTCCGTCGAATTTCGAGAGAATCGGTTAACAAATGACCATTTTATTGGATAATTACTGGAAATCGGACGAACATATATATGGGAGCTATATCTAAATCTGAACCGATTTCCATAAAATTTACCAATAATATCGATAGTCATAAGAAAATCCTTTCTGCCAAATTTCGTGAGAATCGGTTAACAAATGACCATTTTATTGCATTATTCCTGCAAATCGGACGAACATATATATGGGAACTCTATTCAAATCTGAACCGATTTCTACGAAATACAACAGTAATGTCGAAAGTCGTAAGGAAATCCTTCCCGTCGAATTTCGAGAGAATCGGTTAACAAATGACCATTTTATTGCATTATTACTGCAAATCGGACGAACATGTATATAGGAGCTATATCCAAATCTGAACCGATTGCTATGAAATTCAGCAGTTATGTCGAAAGTTAAAAGAAAATCTTTCGTGCCAAATTTCATGAGAATCGGTTAACAAACGACCATTTTATTGCATTATTACTGCAAATCGGACGAACATATATATGGGAGCTATATCTAAATCTGAACCGATTTCTACAAAATTCACCAGTAATGTCGAAAGTCGTAAGGAAATCCTTCCCGTCGAATTTCGAGAGAATCGGTTAACAAATGACCATTTTATTGCATTATTACTGCAAATCGGACGAACATATATATGGAAGCTATATCCAAATCTGAACCGATTTCTACGAAATTCACTAGTTATGTCGAAAGTTAAAAGAAAATCTTTCGTGCCAAATTTCGTGAGAATCGGTTAACAAATAACCATTTTATTGCATTATTACTGCAAATCGGACTAACATATATATAGGAGCTATATCCAAATCTGAACCGATTTCTATGAAATTCAGCAGTTATGTCGCAAGTCATAAAAAAATTGCGACCAGGGAGTTTCCTTATCGTTGATCTTAAATTTAAATCGGACAGCACTTGGAGATATGTGACAGCACTTGGTGATATGTTTGCCCATGCTCTTTAATAGCATCTTCATGGGAAAAATTAGCAATTTTGATGAATCTTTGTCATCAGATCATCAGACATCAGATAAGGATGGTATGATTGCGGGGGATTATGCTTCATAGGGGTTCAAGAAATCTCATAAGAAAATCGAATTATGGTAGGTTTATTGGGATAAGGGCCGGTTCGGGCTATAGCTGACACGTTTGTTGGAAGGTTTAACCTTCTTCGGCTTCTAGGGGCTCAAGAAGTCAAATCGAAGGACCACTGTATATGGGGGTTGTATTCAACTGAGATGGACCATTTAGAATCTTCAACGACCTTTCAATGCGAAATTTTGAGCAGCTACCCTTACCCTCTTTAGATGTTGTGTTAGCTGTTTAGAGCGCTATTGTTGCCATGGAAGATATTACAAAATAACACATGCAAATTGTTTGCCAAATTCGAGTACAATGGCGCCCTCTATAGGCTCAAGAAATCATATATCCAGATCCGTATATATAGCAGCTATATAAACCATACTTGCCATGTATCTTAATAGTATTCTTGCTATATATCAGCCAAATCCATTAAAAGTTTTTTCCAAATGCCTTCTATTCTTAGCTTTTTAACCACTGTGCAATGACAACGCAACCAAAATACTCCATCATAGAAAAAAACAACGTGCAACGTGCAGATGAGACGCAAAGGAGCTTAAAATGGTTTGTTGTTTTGCTTGCTTGCTGCCTTTATCAATCGTCATCGTCGTAGTGCTAGTGGTAGTTGTAGTCTCAGTCGTTATTGTCGTCGTTTTCGTTGTTCCAACCATAAGGATGTGCAAGGACTCCACCACTTTAGCCATCTTGCACTATGGCATAGAGAGCACCACATAGTGTAACAAACAACAACATGCATTTACTCCAAATGTATTACACTTTGGGGAAATGATGAGAAAATGGAATGGAAATTCTTATAGAAACACACACACACACACACACAAACTCCAATATGGGAGTACTTTTTGTTTTCGCAACCAAGACACCAAGGAAATAGTAACGATAACAAAAACAACAACATTAACAACAATACTATCATCATCAGCAGCTCCCCGCCAGGGATGTGGAGACACATTGAGGATGATGGTGGTGATGAGGAAAAAATCCCCATACCGGATATACAGGGACAAAAGTGCAATCGAATCATACAATCATGCCCTTTAGATGTATATAGGACTAGGGAAATCCATGTAATAGGGTAAAACCCCAAAACGAGGTTGAACAATTAAAACTAAGTTCAGAGAGAGGTTACACATGCAACACACCAAAGTGCCGGAGTAACTGATGAGGATCATGAGAAGCTATGTGAGAAACTGGTTTTTCTTCTACACATCCACCGAGGGTATCAGGAGGTCTGAAGTTACTTCAGGTGCTGCACAAGGTTCCATATTTGGGCCCGACTTCTGGAACGACAGCTACAATGGAATACTGAGGATGGAGAGGCTAGAAAACATATTTCTGGTCGTATACGCATACAAAATCGCCGCTGGCATCACAGCAAGAAATACGGACGAGGCGTAACGAATACTACTACAGGTCATGATCAGAATTAGACAATGCTGAATCCTACGGGCTTCAGCTGGCAATGCAAAAGACTTAGCTACTTCTGCTCACGAGGAAACACATTCCCACAGAGATAAATATGCGAGTCGAAGACATCGTCTTACCTACTAGAAGGCACGGGAAAAACCTGGGGTATGACAAAATTGCAAATTGCAAATTTGTCCATGCATATTCCATTAAGGTACTGGGGCAAACTTCTCACAAATCAATTAGTGCTGTCCGATTCAAATTTTAAGCTCAATGATAAGGGGTCTTCTTTTTATAGCCGAGTCCGAACGAAGTGCCACAGTGCGATACCTCTTTGGGGAGAAGTTTTAACATGGCATAGTACCTCATAAATGTCGCCAGCATTAGGAGAGGAAAAGCACCACTGAAATTTTTTCAGATGTTCTCGCCAGGATTCCAAATCAGGCGTTCAGTGCCATAGGCGGACATGGTAGCCTTTTCCTACGGTGGCCTCCTACGGTCCGTAGGGGTATGAATCGACCCCAAAATTAACGGTTACAGCCCAGACACAGTACGCGGCAACAAAAGCGGCAAAGATAACGGCCCAATCAGGGTGATTAATGGCGAACATCGGAGAACCTCTACCAGGCAGGTACAAGCTAATGATGGAGCCTGCCTAAGAATTCTTCTATATATTGGGTTGCCCAAAAAGTAATTGCGGATTTTTTAAAAGAAAGTAAATGCATTTTTTTATTAAAACTTAAAATGAACTTTAATCAAATATACTTTTTTTACACTTTTTTCTAAAGCAAACTAAAAGATACAGCTGATAACTGACAGAAGAAAGAATGCAATTACATAGTCCCAAGCTGTGAAAAAATTTGTCAACGCCGACTATATGAAAAATCCGCAATTACTTTTTGGGCAACCATGAAAGTGCGATTTGGGGTAAATTTCTACAGACCATATGGAGGGCCGCGATGATGCTTTCGGTACAGACGACGCCCACTCTAAGAGTTACGTCATCTTATCGAGAAGTGTCTGAATCAGGGCTGTGAAGTCGAGCTATTTTTGCTCGACACCGTCTCCCAGCACTTTTGGGCTGGGAGTGTTAACCCAAAGAAGACAGAAATATGCCTGTCCACGAGGAAAACGAAGGTGGGCCAATTTGATGCACCACATTCTCTCAATAAAATTTCAATATCTGACAAGGTCAAATACTTAGGAGTGATCTTGGACAGAAAACTGAATTGGAAGTGTCACATTCAGGAGCATACTGAGTTGGCTCACAGATGTTGAGCAATTTGTAGACGGGCCGTAGGCTCGAAATGGGGCCTGAATCGGAGGATAGTCCACAGGCTCTACAGAAATAGGGCCTGGGGTCCACATTGAGAATGCATGGACTGAGATCTGTTTTAGAGTGCCTGACCATAATACGGTCCTGCAGGCGGAGATCCGGGCGATCACGGAATGCGTTAGGTGGTGTGGTAATAACGCGAGGACGTCGAGTATGAACATCTTTATGGAAAGTAAAGTGGCCCATAACAACCAGGACGGTAAGGCCACGAACAGTCTTGCAGTGTAAAAAGGAGATTAATGCCTTCTCTGAGGATGGCACAATCCGCATCGTTTGGGTGCCGGGTTATAACGGAGAAAGGGGGCATTAAAGGGCAGACGATTTGGGGCCGACGATAAATTTGGTTAAGCCGATGCCTTTCGGGTCAATACAATCCGAGTTAAGGACGTGGGCTACAAACAATCACTGTGGAACAGCGAAACAGTCGGTAGGACGGCGACGGGGTGATCCGGATCGTGAGAGAACGAGGCTATTACTGAAAGGAAGTAAGAAGGAGGTCAGTATAGCTTTTGGTGTAATAATGGTACACATCGGACTACGAGCTCACTTAGGCAAAATTGGTGCTACAAGTGATAGCATGTGTAGGGCAGTGGGGAAGATGATGAGTCGTTGGAGCATTTCCTATGGCTTTCACATCTAACAGACGCCGGTACTTAGGTGGGGACACGATATCAGACATGAACCAACTTAGGGAAGTGGTATGGAAAACAATTAAAGATTTCGTAAGTAGTGTGGAATTCCTTACCTAAAAACTATCTTTTTCGAGGTTACTTTTTAGATTTTAGAGCTCACAACAAGCCGATTACCGGCTAAGGTATATACCCACAGTGACATGAGGCGGATTAATATCTGCACCCTCTTTTCAACCCAACCTTATCATACAAAATATTTAGATGAAGGGCTTAACATTACTATACCAAACTTCTGCCAAACAAGCAAAAATTAAAGATTCTACGATCCTAACAAGGATAATCGAGAGACCGGTTTATATGGGAGCTACTTCAGGTTATAGACTGATTTGGACTGTACTTGGCACAGTTGTTTGAAGTTATAACAGAACATCGTGTGCTTAATTTCAGCCAAATCGAATAAAAATTGCGGCTTGTAAGGGCTCAAGAAGTCAAATCGGAAGAACGGTTTATATGGGAGCTATATAATCCCCGACGACCTACAACAATACTTAGTATCTGTGCAAAATTTCAAGCGGTTAGCTATATGCGTTCAACCACTATCGTTATTTCGAAAAACGGACCGACGGACGGACGGACATGGCTAGACTGACTCAGGACGTCGAGACGATCAAGAATATATATATATATAGTTTTTGGGGTCTTTTACGAATATGTCGAGGTGTTGCAAACGAAATGAATTGATTATTATACCCCCATCCTATGGTGGTGGGTATAACTCCACGTCCGCGGAGATTGATAGACTCCAAACCCACCCAAAGCACTTAGATTTTTTTTTTTAATTTTTTTAAAAGGGCATAAGTTTGACCGGGCCTTACTTTGGATACATACCACATCGGGTAAATATGTAAACTACCTTCAGTAATAATCCGGTGAAAAATGCATCACTATAATGCTATACCGATTTGAACCAATCCCGGCACAGACAGTGGTCTAATAAGTACAGTTCACTATTCAAATTGGTAAAATATTAGAATATTGGTCTACATGGCAGCTAATACCAAATATAGACCGATCCGAATCCGGATCCGAACCGATCCGTATGTCGAAACATATGTTACTATACCGCATTTCAACACAATCGAATAACCAATGCATCTTTTATGACCCCAAGACCTTAAATTGAGAAATCGTTCTATATGGCTGCTATATCCAAATATAGACAGATGGGGTCCATATTGAACGCAGATACGCAGAAGGGCCTAACACAGCTCACTGTGCCAAATTTTCGGCGATATCGGGTAATAAAAGCTACCTTTATGGGCTCAAGACCTTATATCGTCAGATCGGTCTATATGGCAGCCATATCGAATTATAGACCGATGGATGCAATATTGAACGCGAATGTCGAAGGGTCAAACACAGCATATAGACCACCTTCGAACTTATCCCGTATATGGATAAAAAAAAATCTGTGCAAAGTTTCAACCAATTATCCCGATTTTTATTCCTTCCAACATAGGATCGTTGCATACTAATATAGTCATTCCGTTTGCAACGCCTCGAAATATTCGTCTAAGATTTCATAAACTATTTATATTCTCGATCGTCTCGTCGTTCGGAGTCGAACTAGCATGTCCGTCCGTCTGTCGAAATCACGAGAGCGGTCAAAAGCGAACAACTAGCCGCTTGAAATTTTGTACAGATACTTAATTTGATATAGGTCGTTGGCGATTGCATATAGGCCATATCGATTCAGATTTAGATATAGTGTCCACATAAACCGATCTCCCGATTTGATTTCTTGAGCCTCTGGAAGCCGCAAGTTTTGTCCGATTTGACTGAAATTTTGGAAGTAGTGCTACGTTATGATTTACAACTACTGTGAGAAGTATTATCTAAATCGGTCTACAACCTGATAAAGCTCCCATACAAACCGATCTCTCGATTTGATTTCTTGAACCCTTATAGGCCGCAATTTTTGTTCGATTTGGCTGAAACTTTGCACGATGTGTTCCGTTACGACTTCCAACGACTGCGCCAAGTACGGTCCGAATCGGCCAAGAATCTGATACAACTCCCATATAAACCGATCTCCCGATTTGACTTCTTGAGTCCTTGCAAGGAGCAATTTTTGTCCGATTTGGCTGAAATTTAGCACGTAGAGTTCTGTTATGACTTCCAACAATTGTTATGACTCTCCTGTCTTTAAACACTAGTTTAGGTTAGGTTAGGATAGGTTGAAAAGAGGGTGCAGATATTAATCCGCCCCATGTACCTAAGCCAGTACTCGGCTTATTGTGAGCTCTAAAAACTATAAAGAAACCTGTAAAAAGAATTCTGTTAGTTAGGAATTCCGTGCTACTTACAAAATCCTTAATTATTTTCAATACTACTCCCCCAAGTTGGTTCATGTCTGGTATTGTGTCCCTACCTAAGTGCTGATATCCGTTAGACGCAAAAGCCGCACCGATTTTATAAAAGTGAGATCGTAGTCCTATGTGTCCCGTTATGATACCAGAAGCTATACTGACCTTCTTCTTACTTCCTTTCAGTAGTAGCCTCGTCTTTTCACGATCTGGATCCCCCATCGGATTTTCGACGTCCTACCGACCGTTTCGCTGTTCCACAATGTTGCATGCACATTCGTCGCCCACTTCCTTAACTCGGACTCCGTGGAACCGCAAGGTTTCGGGTTAACCAAATTTATTGATGGCAATCCTATGGCCTTCACCGCCAAATCGTCTGCCCTTTCATTCCCCCTTACTCCGTTATGGGCCAGCACCCAAATGACGCGGATTTTGCCATCATCAGAGAAGGCGTTAATCTTCTTCGTACACTACAATACTTTTCGTGACCTTACCGTCCTGGTTGTTATTGCCCTTATGGCAATTCTACTGTCGGTAAAGATGTTCACACTCGTCGAAGTCCGCGCGTTAGCACGACACCACTTCACGCATTCCGTGATCGCCCGGATCTCCGCCTGCAGGACCGTATTATGGTCAGGAGGCAGTCTAAAACAGACCTCAGCCCTGGGTTCTCAATGTAGACCCCCAGGCCCACTCTGTTCTCTAGCTTTGATCCATCCGTGTAACATGATCTTCCAGATGGCAATACCTAGAGGTCTAGGGTCCTCATCGCTTCGCCTATGCCAAGACAACATGTTCTTTGAACCTGTTGTCTGGTCCTTATGTTGCACTTTTTCTCCATAGCAAGCCACCAAACTACTGAAGCGTAAGTATGTATTGGTCTAATTACCCTTCTGTAGGGCCAGTGGACTATCCTCGGATTCAGGTCCCATTTCGAGCCTACGACCTGTACATAGTGCCCAACATATGTGAGCCTTCTCAAATCGCTCCTGAATGTGACACTTCCAATTTGGTTTCCTGTCCAAGATCACACCTAAGTGTTTGACCTTTTGAGATATCGAAATCGTTTTGTTGAGGAAACGTGGTGCGTTAATGAATTGGTACACCTTCCTCCTCCTCACGAACAGGCATATAAACACTAGGTTAAATAACATTGCATTCAATTATATTGTTCGTCCAACGCAAGATATTTGGATGAAACTCAAGGCGGCAACTATAGAATATAGTCGCGTTGCTAAATGCTCCTAGATATCCATGGTAACTTTTTCTGTTTTCCCTACAACGTCTCGCTTTTAGTATTACCTCGTGGATTCACGTCTTCACTGACCTGCTTTTGAGGTATGGATGTGGTGCCCAACTGAATTTTTCCAGTGTCAATCTCCCCCTCCTTCACAGTACTTCAGTTGTGGTGTGCGATTTTAGATGGTCTAATATAACTTTCCATTGGAAATTTTATAATTGAATGGGTTTTCAGCCCATCAGGAGATGGGAGATTAGTCTCCTGGATGTTAGTTCGTTAATGTTCTTGGTTAGACTCGAACGCAGTAAAACTTCTGCGATGCCGTTGTCACCGGTCGTTGGTATAATACTACTACTTAATTTCCCATGAACATTCAAATAAGGAACAGGGAATATTTCTCTCATATCAATGAGTGCAGTCTGTTTATAGTTTAAGCTCAATGATAGGGGGCTGCCTTTTTGATGCCGAGTTCAAACTGCGTGCCGCATAGCGAAAGAAAATTTAACATGGCAGAGAAGTTTTAACATGGCAGTTTAGCTCACAAATGTAGCCCGCCTTAAGAAGGGGATAACTACCGCATAAAAATTTTCTAATGTTTTCGCCGGGATTTGAACCCAGGCGTTCAGCGACATAGGCAGATATGCTAACCACTCCGCTACAGTGGTCCCCCATTGTTATAAAAAATATATGGTAGCAAAAATTCGAGACAAAAATACCTTGCGGACTTTTTAAATTGAAATTCATATTTTAATCCGGCCACTCCACCCCATTACACTTTGCCATATTTCTCTAAGGTACCAACGTGAGTACGTGCATTTATTTGCTGTAGTAGTGTACCTTGTTGTTGTTGTTGTTGTTACATTGGTAATTGTGACTTGAGCATAAATACCCTGCAATGACAAAGCCAAAATGAATCTAACGAACGTTGAGCACACAAAAATGCAACAACGAAAACCAACAACAATAATACTGTGGAAAAATGGCAAAACTAAGAGAAGAACCTAAAGTATCAAACACCTTGTTCCGTTTCCGTATCCTTTTGGCTGACACTATGCGAGAGCTTATGGATATTCTCCATACAATCTTTTAAAGGGAACGAAGGATAACAACATTGCACACAAACTATTCCTTTAAACGTGCGTAAATATACGATATTGTTAGTGTATTTATGTTTAAATTTTTACGTATTTTTATATGCTATATGTGAGTGTGTGTGTGTGTGTGTGCGAGAGAGTGTGCCCTGTCATTGCTGTTGTTGGATAGCTGGTATAGTTATTTCCTTAGTGTAGCTTAAGTGTACATTTGGCTGCGTCTGCACTCGTACGTGTGTAAAATGTTTGGTCTGCGCTTCCAAGCAAGCAATAGAAAATTATTTATTTTAATGTCAGCATCTTAGCACTACGTGGGGTGGCTAGGGAAGTTTTCCAAGCATTATTGGGGTATTCCTTTTGGCAAACCGGCGATGAAGAATCAGCAAAAGTATTTTTTGTTTATTCCTCTTTTGAGACCAGGTAAATAATTGAAAAATTTTGCAAATAGAGGGAAGGAAGGTTAGAGGTTACCATACACACTAACTATGGCAAGATGCGTTTCAACCTCGTTGGGGGTTTATCAATTACCTTGGATGTGAAGGCTTCCAAGGTCACACATTGGACGGTGGAATGTAAAATAAAAAATAACAGCCAGGTAAAACTTTGCCGTTTGTATATAAACGTTTGAAATTTTGTATAGTGAAAACTGAGTAGTGCTAGGGCATAACAAGCATTACTCTTAGGCAGCCACGAACTAGCTGCTCAAAATTATGGAATGAAATTGTACTGCCTAGGCCCTAATGCAGGAACCGTAGCTATGAGGTAACAAAGTCCCTAAACTTAGATCACGCAATCCTATATTCACTTCAACCACGACAGAAGGTAAGATTAGAAGCTGCATCGTAGCCATAGGGATCTTAATCTAATTCTGATTTCTCGTTACAGCAAGGATGACTTAACGATAGTGGCCCTGGAGAGGCCAAGGACACAATTACTGGTCACAGCTTCCATGTACCTACCGTATGATGAAGACCGGCCGTACAGAAATGCCTTTCCAGAAGATGTTCCGATATCATGTGCAGAATCTTGGGTCTCTTGGGGGCCTACAACAGACTCAAGGGAACTGCAGCCAGCAGTTGGTCTTGATACGTTATGCCAAAAAGAGGCCTTTAAGAATCAAAGCCCAGAACCCGAACCTCCGAGTAGAACCCACCAATCATAGTGGACACTGGAGTTTAAGTTACTCAAGAAAGAAAGCAGGAGGCTCTTTAACAAGGCGAAAAGAGAGTAAGTACGCAGCAGAGAGGTGAGAGGAATATTGCGGAGCCTTGGGTAGGCTTAAGAAGGAGATGGGGAGAGTGAAAAGAGAGAGAGAGAGAGAGAGAGAAGTGAAGAAGAGTTATTGAGTTATGCTCTGCGGAGAATTGGAGGGCACTAGATAGGTATCAAGATTATCTCGAAGGATAACAGCACACCCTAGCTCTTTGAAGAGGGAGAGCGGATCTTACACCGAGAGAAACCAGGAGACGGTAGAAGTACTGATGCAGCCAGGAGGAGGGCAGCGATCTTTACATGGCAATACCCACAGATCATTGTACGGCAATACTCACAGAAGACCCTATTAGTGACATTGTCAGCACGAGGAGAAGATGGGATATTCGCACTTTTTGGCCTTAAGTCTGACGGACAGGATGGGATCATACTGGTGCAAGTAGGAGCCCATTGGAGTCACTCTGCCATGGCTGGAATGGATATCCAGGATAAGCCTGGCATTATCCATAAAATAGAGGGGCACGGAAGGAGGCCATCTTGGGGTTCTATTCATCCCTAATATAAACCACATTGCGGGGATGCGTACAGGACCTTCCGAATGGTAGGGTCGGTGGAACTACTGAGGTTCTACATCGCGAAGTGCAACACCCAGAGAGGACAGAATGAGATTCAAACGGATCATAAATGGGGTCATACGAGAGAAGACTATCGAGAGACGGCAACAAAGGTGGATGAATGAGAACCGGGTCAGGTTTACGCGACGACTAATACCCGATGTACGTGTGTGGAGAGAAAGGAAGCAAGGCGACGTTAACTACTACGTCACACAGCTGTTGAAAGGCCATGGTTTCTTCCGGAAAAACTGCATAGGATGGGCAAATGCTCCTCAAGCGGGTGCATTTATGAGGAGTTGCAGACGATGTGGAATACACATTCTTCCACTGAGAGCGCTGGGTTGAAAGACGCAGGAAATTGTAAACATCGATTTGTAACGTTTCGCCTGAGACAATAGTCCAGAGGATGCTGGAAGACGAGAGGAAGTGCGAGGTGGTGATGAGATACGCCGAACAAGTACTGCGCAGAAAGAAGGTAGACCTGGACGCAGCAGCGTAGAGTATGAATGCGGAGGTCTGGACGCAGAAAGCGGTTTCCAGTTGGAATTAATCCGGAATTAGCCGGTATGATAATGGTGTCCGTCATAGGGCGAGAGATGTACTCGTAACATGCGTAAAGCATTTTCCCCAACAAGTTAGCGCTGAAAGAAGGTAGACCTGAAAGCAGAGAATGAATGCAGAGGTCTGGACGCAGACACAATGCAGATAGTATGAATGATCACCAGATATGGGGTCCACATCGTAGTAATGCGAAAGCTGTTCCGAGAGCGAATTAATACCCAGGAGTGACACAGGGTGGGTTTTTGGCCGGTACCGTTGATAATGGAGTCCGGCATAGGGCGAGAGATGTACTCGTAACATGCGTAAAGCATTTTCCCCAACAAGTACAGCGCAGAAAGAAGGTAGACCTGGACGCAGCAGCGTAGAGTATAAATGTGGAGGTCTGGACGCAGACACAATGAAGATACTATGAATAATCTCCAGATATGAGGTCCACCTCGAAGTAATGCGAAAGCGGTTCCGAGGTGGATCAAAATATCACAATACCTACAGAAGTTCTTCTATGGAAGACCCCACCGTTGACTTTGTCGACAAGGAGAAGATAGCGTGCGCGATTGGCACATTCCAGCCATTTCTAAAAGCCGGACCGAACGGAATGATCTCAGCGAAGCTGCAGAGGTCTCTTGAGATACACTGACATGGCTGCAATGAATTTTCGGGGAAAGCCAGGCATTGTCTTGCATACAGAGGGCATAAAAGGAGCTAAAGTGGGTTTTTATCCCCAAGAAAAATCACAAATAAACGACTAAGGATTACAGAACAATCAATCTGTCATCGTTATTGCTCACTGAAACACTGAATGACTGATAGACCTAAGGGTAAGGAGAAGGTGGAACTAACGATCGAGCCAGGAGGAGGTCAGACCCTTTCGGTACCATTGTCGATGAGGAAATGATAGTGTGATCGACACATTCCAACCATTTTAAAGCGAGCGTAGCATTGTCCGGCATAAGAGAGAAAAGAGAGAGAGAGGTCAGGGTGGTCTTTATCTTCAAGGCGGAAAGATGAACATCAGCACGACGAAGGATTAATGGCATTTCAGTCTGTCATCATTTTTGCTCAAAATACTGAAAAGACTTTTTAGTCCTGAAGGTAAGGGAAGAACTGACAACGGAGAACTTCGCCAGGAAAAGGTGAAACTACTTGTGGAACCAGGAGAAGGTCAGCAATTAAGATATCGCCATATCCACAGGAGCTGCATCTATAGAAGACCCCATCGGTGGAATTGTCAACGAGGAGAAGATGAGCGAGAAGATGAGCGAGAAGATGGGCGAGAAGATGGTCGAGAAGATGGGCGAGAAGATGGTCGAGAAGATGGGCGAGAAGATGGGCGAGAAGATGGGCGAGAAGATGGGCGAGAAGATGGGCGAGAAGATGGGCGAGAAGATGGGCGAGAAGATAGGCGAGAAGATGGCCGATTCGAACATTCCAGCTATTTAAATCGGACGGAATGGTCGGCATTATCCCGCGATGCTGCAGGAGTCTCTTGACATTCACTTCACGGATTTTCAGGGCGAGAATGGCATTGTCCTGCATACCAAGGGCATGGAAGGAAGTCAGAGAAGATGGGCGAGAAGATGGCCGATTCGAACATTCCAGCTATTTAAATCGGACGGAATGGTCGGCATTATCCCGCGATGCTGCAGGAGTCTCTTGAGAAAAGGAGACATCTTTTCAACTAAATGAGTACGCAATGACGGCTTTCCTGGATATTAAAGAGTCACTTAACAATGTAGAGCTAATGTTGATAGTCGACGCTCTGGACCACACTGAGGTCAACCCTTAAATCTCCCATATTCTCCGTGGCAGCATTGCTAACATGGACTTGGATCTTAGTGTGGTCAGAAGGCAGGTGCAAAGAAAAACGTGTTAATGAAAGGTGATCTCGCCGAATTTCGGGAACTTTGTCGCCGAACGCCTGGGTTCAAATCCCGACGTGAATATCAGAAAAATTTTCAGCTTACTAACTGAACTTAGTGTGGTCAGAAGGCATGTGCAAATAAAATCGTCTTAGTAAAGGGTGATCCCGCCGAATTTCTGGTCCTCCGTCGCCGAACGCCTGGGTTCAAATCCCGACGAGAACATCAGAAAAATGTTCAGCAAACTAATGCTGGCTCTACCAAGTGGTGTAGCTGCGGCACGTCGTTCGGACTCGTCATTAAATAAGAGGCCCCTTATCATTCAGCTTAAACTTTAATCGGACTGCCGACTGCTCATTGGAATAAGATAAGAATCCCCTGTTCCTCAGTGGAATGTTTGTGGGACATTTTGATGTAGTGATAAACCAAAGGGGGCCACCTTGGCGCAGAGGTTCTGAAATCCCGGCGTGAAAATCAGAACAAATTCCTACAAAGCCCTGTAAACCTGAGCAGATAAAGAAAATAGAGAAAGTTGGGAAATTTAACTTTTTGGTAGTCAGCAACTTCATCTGCCTCAGCACCGCCGTAACCGAAACAAATGACACCAGTTTTGAAATAGAGCATAGAATAATACTGGCAAATACTAGATTAAGCAGTATGGGTACTTACAAAGCAGATGAGTCGGTACTTGGAGTGTTTGAGAGAAAAATCCATCGTAAAATATATGGACCAGACTGCGTTAATGGAAAATATGGACGTCGTATGAACCACGAGCTGTATGACCACAATAGCATAGTTACAACGGCTGTGTTGGTTAGGTCATGTTATAGGAATGGATGAAGAAGCTCCAGCAAAGAAGGGTTTTGACGGCGACCATAAAAAAAAACGCAAAAAGGGAAGACCAAAACTACGATGGAGTGACCAAGTGGAAAGCGACATCTTGAAACTGTGTGTCAGAGATTGGGGAAGAAGGGCAGAAGATCTGTGCACTTGAACGTCTATTGTATGTTTGGCTTGAGGAATAAATGTTCTGTAATGACCAATTAAAGTAAACTAAGTGATAAACGAAAGGATGCCACCGTGGCACAGAGGTTACCATATCCGTCTGTGATGCTAAATGCCCGAGTTCGAATTCTCGCGAGAGTATCAGAAATATTTAATTATGCCCTCCTAATGCTGGTTACATTTGTGAGGTACAATAGCTTGTTTACATTGCATAGTGGATGAATATGCCAAGAAGGGCTTCTCTACCTAGAGCTCACCAGTCGCCGGTTTTGCATAAGTGCCCCTTATCGAACTACTGAACATAGAAAAGTTAAAGGCGAGTGCGGAGGCAGTGGCGAGTTGGGTTTCTGTATCTGCCGAACTGTGTGGACATTCTGGCCTAACCACGACAGGAGGAGAACGAATGAACTGCTGGCCTATGCTAAGATTTCACGGAGTACAATTGCAAATGCTAATTTTCCCATGAAAAACAAAAAAACAGTAAGAAAGGGCAAAAGTCAGGCGGTGCCGACTGTATAATACCCTACACCTACCCTATAAATACAATGTGGGACCTATATCCTATTCTGAACCTATTTTGATGGACCTCAGCGAGAAAATATGTTCAAACTGCAAAAACTACGGTTGACAAATGACAACATTATGGCAAATTACCCAAAATCTGACGAACATATATATGGGAGCTATATCTAAATCTGAACCGATTTCGAGCAAAATTCTCAGATACAGTGGCAGTCGTCGAGGAAAGCGTTGTGCAAAATTTTGACAAGATTGATCAAACAATGCGCTTGCAGTGGCTCTTGGGGTGAAAATCTGGCCATATACTTATATGACAGCTATATATAAATCTGAACCGATTTCTATGAAATTCACCAGTAATATTAAGAGTCATAAGAAAATCTTTCCCCCAAAATTTCGACAGAATCGGTTAACAAATTAGCACTTTTTTTGCAATATTTCTCAAAATCGGACGAACATATATATGAGAGCTATATCTAAATCTGAACCGATTTCGAGAAAACTCCTCAGATACTGTGGCAGTTGTCGGGGAAAGCGTTTTGCAAAATTTTGGCAAGATAGGTCAATAAATGCGCTTGCTGTGGCTCTAGAAGTTAAAATCGGGCGATATATATACATGAGAGCGTTATCTAAATCTGAACCGATTTCCATGAAATTCACCAGTAATATTGAGAGTCAAGAGAAAATCCCTCCTGCCAATTTTCAAGAAAATCGGTTAACCAAGGACCATTTTATTGCAATATTACTGCAGATCGGACGAACATATATATAGGAACTATATCCAAATCTGAACCGATTTCAATGAAATTCACCAGTAATGTCAAGAGTCATAAGAAAATCGTTCCTGTGGAATTTCGAGAGATTCGGTTAACAGAAGACCATTTTATTGCAATATTACTGCAAATCGGACGAATATATATATAGGAACTATATCCAAATCTGAACCCATTTTGACCACCGTCTATGTATATTATGGTAGTCGTCGAAGAAAGCGTTGTGCAATATTTTGACAAGATTGGTCAATAAATATGCTTGCAGTGGCTCTAGGAGTGAAAATCGAGCGATATATATATATGAGAGCTATATCTAAATCTGAACCAATTTCCATGAAATTCACCAGTAATGTTGAGAGTCTTAAAAAAGTTATTCCTGCCAAATTTCGAGAGAATCGGTTAACAAATGATGAATTTATTGCATCATTACTGAAAATCGGACGAACATATATATGGGAGCTATAGCCAGATCTCAACCGATTTTTTCCAATTTCCATAGGCTTCGTTTCTTGGCCGAAAAACATTCTCGTACCAAATTTGAAGACGATCGGATGAAAACTGCGACCTGTACTTTGTACACAAATTAACATGGACAGACAGACAGACGGACGGACACAGACAAACAGACGGGCATAGCTTAATCGAATCAGAAAGTGATTCTGAGTCGATCGGCATACTTATCAATGGGTCTATCTCTCATCCTTTTGGATGTTACAAACTAATTCACTGCACTTGCTCTGCTCATGGCTGGGTCTACAGAGGCCCAAGCTTCTTTTTATAGCCGAGCGAGTGTGAGTGTGATACCCTTTCATAGCTCGCAGTCTATGGTGACCTGTTTTTCTCAGCTATTCTGTTTATTATCCTAAATACCATGTGTTTTCAAACCAATAACTCTTGCAAAGTTCAAAATCAATTCAAGTTTCTCCACTTGGTAAGCCATAGCCACAACAATCATTAGTTTCAATAATTTACTCCATCATGTCTGAGCTGGCAAAAGGTCTTCTGCTTCAATTCTCAAAACTTTTTAATTTTCTAAAACCGAAAAAAGTTTTACTAAAAACATTTAGTTATTAAAAATAAACAAAACAAACAAACAAAAAAAAAACAATTTTTGATAAACCATTCCAGGAACTCAACTCCTCGCTATGGCATATGGAAAAAATTTTCATGCAATATTTATCACTTCCGTCAAAACCCCACTTATCCCCCAAAGCAGGGCTTTGCTGCATATGAAAGGAACAACACAGCCATAGGTTTTTGGGGGAGAAAAAATAAATTTGAAAAACATTTGCAGTACGAAAAGACGAAGTAGAAGAAGAAGAAGAAGTAGGAAAAAATACAACAAAGCTCACTACGACGCTACTTGCTCGCATATACTACAGTACTACATCTACAACACAAAGATAATGGAAAATTGTGGTTTTCTACAGTTTTTGTGCTTGCGAATGTTATAAATTTCGCCGCTTGGTAGCAAAAAAAAAGGGGAAAACTCTCTTACACACTCAAGGCTCAACATATTGTTACCTACAAATTCACACACACACACACTCGCATATACCCCACATGAAATAGAGGAACATAGGTACATCTCTAATACTACGTTCCTTTCTTTATATATGACTGTGTATTTCTAGAGAACGTCTAACAAGGACATGACAAAAAGCGGATAAAAAACAAAAACACCAAAAACCAGAATGTACCACCCTGGCATATAACATAGCATATTTTCATATGTGTGTGTGTGTGTGTGCGAGTGTTTCTCCGTTGTTATTTGCAATACAAACAAACAAAACGTCTATAAATCTTTAAGTAAATCTTAAACTAAAATCTATAACAACAGAAAGTGTTTTTGGTTGAATCACCAGAAAGCCTCAAGTAACCCGGAAACTAAGCTATCTGCGCAAGAGCTCCTCACAGCACCTAAGACAAGAGAGATGCAAAAAAAAAAATCCGAAAACATAAGGCAGCACTATTGAGATTTGAAAGAGTAGTCGACTTTGAAAGTAGCTTGAACAAAGGGCAGGGGATTGAAGGGGACCTGGAGTAATAGAACAAACAGCAGGGGTAACTTGGAGGCTTTCTCCAGGATTTTTTATAGCTAACAGCAGGGGAGAAAGTCCTTAATCCATTATTATATATAATGTGAAACCCCATATAGTCCGATCTCCCGATATAGGGTACTCAGCCCATAAAGGGAAAATTTTTCATACGATTTCAATGAAATTTGAAACAGCAAGTTTTGGTAGACCTCTACACTGCTTCGTCCAAATCGGACAATATTTAGATATATTGGGTTGCCCAAAAAGTAATTGCGGACTTTTGAAAAGAAAGTAAATGCATTTTTAATAAAACTTAGAATGAACTTTAATCAAATATACTTTTTTACACTTTTCTTCTGAAGCAAGCTAAAAGTAACAGCTGATAACTGACAGAAGAAAGAATGCAATTACAGAGTCACAAGCTGAAAAAAATTTCTCAACGCCGACTATATGAAAAATCCGCAATTACTTTTTGGGCAATCCATAAATGTCGTATAGATGGGTCGGCCACTGTAAAGTATCATCGCATTACGACGAATTTTGCGGCAGTAAAATTTGGTAGATCTCTACACATTCCTGGCAAATGTGGTCCAGATTTGACCATATTTGTATATAGCTGCCATATAGACTGGAGGTCAACGTAGCACAGAGATTAACATGAACCCCTAAGTCTCTGAATGCCGGGGTTCGAATCCTGGCGACTTTGTACTTCTTGATGTGTGAGATTGATGCCCATGTTTCTTTTTGCATTTTTGCCATATAGACCGACCTCCCGATTTAAGTGGTTGAGACCATAAACGGGGAGTTTACTACACGATTTTGTGGTTATATGATAGTCAATCAGATAGATTTGCAAGTGTTTATGCCCTACACCACTACTATGGTACAGGGTATTATAACTTAGTGAATTAGTTTGTAACACCAAAAGGAAGAGAGACAGACCTAATGATAAGTATACCAATCGATCCAGAATCACTTTCTGATTCGATTTAGCTATGTCTGTCTGTCCGTCCGCTCGTCTGTCCATGTTAACTTATTTACAAACTACAGGTCGCAATTTTCATCCGATCGTCTTCAAATTTGTAACTGGCATGTTTTTCGACCTGGAGACAAAGCCTATTGAAATTGGAAAAAATCGGATCAGATTTGGATATAGCTCCCATATATATGTTCGTCCGATTTGCAGTAATAATCCAATAAAAAGGTCATTTGTTAACCGATTCCCTCGAAATTTGGTAAGAGGGATTTTCTTATGACTCTCGACATTGCTGGTGAATTTCATAGAAATCGGTTCAGGTTCAGATATAGCTCTTATATATAGATATAGCCCGATTTTTACTCCTGGAGCCATTGAAAGTGCATTTATTGACCAATCTTTCCAAAATTTGGTACAACACCTTCCTCGATGACTGCCACAGTATCTGAGGAGTTTGCTCGAAATCGGTTCAGATTTAGATATAGCTCCCATATATATGTTCGTCCGATTTGCAGTAATAATGCAATAAAATGGTCATTTGTTAACCGATTCCCTCGAAATTTGGCAGGAGGGATTTTCTTATGACTCTCGACATTACTAGTGAATTTCATAGAAATCGGTTCAGATTTAGATATAGCTCTTATATATAGATATAGCCCGATTTTCACTCCTAGAGCTATTGAAAGTGCATTTATTGACGAATCTTCCCAAAATTTTGTACAACACCTTCCTTGACGACTACCACAATATATGAGAAGTTTGCTTGAAATCGGTTCAGATTTAGATATAGCTCCCATATATATGTTCGTCCGATTTGCAGTCATAATGCAATAAAAAGGTCATTTGTTAACCGATTCTCTCGAAATTTGGAAGGACGGATTTTCTTATGACTCTAGACATTACTGGTGAATTTCATAGAAATCGGTTCAGATTTAGATATAGCTCTTATATATAGATATAGCCCGATTTTCACTCCTAGAGCTATTGAAAGTGCATTTATTGACCAATCTTTCCAAAATTTTGTACAACGCCTTACTCAATGACTACCACAATATATGAGAAGTTTGCTTGAAATCGATTCAGCCGATTCTTTGGGACCCGGCCGTGCCGATTCCTTGGGATTTAAAAATTTTTACAAAATAAATTAAGTTGAAGGGTATAACTGTATTCTACATACCAAACTTCTGTCACACCAGAAAAAATTAAAGTTTCTAGGAACCGAAGGATAATCGAGAGACTGGTTTATATGGGAGCCATATCAGGTTATACAAAAGGAGGCCGACTATCTGGCGCCTCATCTGGCCACTATTTTCACAGCGTGCCTATGACTTGCATATACTCCGAAAGCGTGGCAGGAGGCAAGGGTGGTGTTTATACCCAAGCCCCTCAAAGCTTGGGTATAAACACCACCGACACTAAAGGCCTATAAGCTTTGCGTCCTTTCTACTCAAAACCATGGAACGTATTTTGGTTACCATGACAAAGAGCAGGACATCCAGCAAACTGCTTAAAGGCAAACAGCATGCCCATATCAAGTGAAGGTGGATGTAGAGTGCCCTGCACGAGGTGGTGCATAAAATAGAAGAATCCTTTGATAACAAGACGTACACATTGGCGGTTTCCATTGGGGGCGTGGAGGCGTTTAATAATGTGTGGACCGACACATTGGTTCAATCCTTAAACCAGTACCGGGTGGACCTGGTCCATAGAGAATGGATAAACCATATGCTAAGGAACAGGTGGATAAATTGCGGGTCCCCTGACATAAATATAAGGGAGAAAGTGGCACAGGGTACGCCACAGGAGGGCATTTTATCGTCATTCCTTTGGGTGACTTCCATGAAGAACTTATTACGGATGCTGATTGAGGAGGAATTTGAACCCGTCTGCTATGCAGACGATGTTATTATACTTCTTAGGGGTAAGGATCCAAACCAGCTATGCAGAATGGCCGAAAGGTTATTGCATATGGCATATGACTGGGCTAGACCCAGAGGTCTCAATGTTAACCCAGAGAAGACTGAAATGTGCCTGTTCACGAAAAAGCTGAAGGGGGGCCAATTTGACGCACCACGTTTCCTCAATAAAACGATTTCGATATCTGATGACAAGGTCAAATATTTGGGAGTGATCTTGGATAGGAAGCTTAATTGGAAGTGGCACATTCAGGAGCGTACTGAGAAGGCCCATAGATGTTGGGCACTATGAAGACCGCTGACTTCACCAATACTTAGATAATTATACCCTCCACCATAAGATGGGGGGTATACTAATTTCGTCATTCTGTTTGTAACTACTCGAAATATTCGTCTGAGACCCCATAAAGTATATATATTCTTGATCGTCGTGAAATTTTATGTCGATCTAGCCATGTCCGTCCGTCTGTCCGTCCGTCCGTCCGTCCGTCCGTCTGTCTGTCGAAAGCACGCTAACTTCCGAAGGAGTAAAGCTAGCCGCTTGAAATTTTGCACAAATACTTCTTATTAGTGTAGGTCGGTTGGTATTGTAAATGGGCCATATCGGTCCATGTTTTGATATAGCTGCCATATAAACCGATCTTGGGTCTTGACTTCTTGAGCCTCTAGAGTGCGCAATTCCTATCCGATTGGGATGAAATTTTGCACGACGTGTTTTGTTATGACATCCAACAACTGTGCCAAGTATGGTTCAAATCGGTCCATAACCTGATACAGCTGCCATATAAACCGATCTTGGGTCTTGACTTCTTGAGCCTCTAGAGTGCGCAATTCTTATCCGATTGGGATGAAATTTTGCACGACGTGTTTTGTTATGACATCCAACAACTGTGCCAAGTATGGTTCAAATCGGCCCATAACCTGATACAGCTGCCATATAAACCGATCTTGGGTCTTGACTTCTTGAGCCTCTAGAGTGCGCAATTCTTATCCAATTGGAATGAAATTTTGCACGACGTGTTTTATTACGATGTCCAACAACTGTGCCAAGTATGGTTCAAATCGGTTCATAACCTGATATAGCTGCCATATAAACCGATCTTGGGTCTTGACTTCTTGAGCCTCTAGAGTGCGCAATTCTTATCCGATTGGAATGAAATTTTGCATGACGTGTTTTGTTATGACATCCAACAACTGTGTCAAGTATGGTTCAAATCGGTCCATAACCTGATACAGCTGCCATATAAACCGATCTTGGGTCTTGATTTCTTGAGCCTCTAGAGTGCGCAATTCTTATCCGATTGGAATGAAATTTTGCACGACGTGTTTTGTTACGATATCCAACAACTGTGCCAAGTATGGTTCAAATCGGTCCATAACCTGATATAGCTGTCATATAAACCGATCTTGGGTCTTGACTTCTTGAGCCTCTAGAGGGCGCAATTATTATCCGATTTGCCTGAAATTTTGTACGACGGATTCTCTCATGACCATTAACATACGTGTTTATTATGGTCTGAATCGGTATATAGCCCGATACAGCTCCCATATAAATCGATCTCTCTATTTTACTTCTTGAGCTCACAAAGGGCGCAATTCTTATTCGAATTGGCTGACATTTTACACAGGTCTCCAACATATAATTTAATTGTGGTCCAAACCGGACCATATCTTGAAATCGCTCTAATAGCAGAGCAAATCTTTTCTTATATCCTTTTTTGCCTAAGAAGAGATGCCGGGAAAAGAACTCGACAAATGCGATCCATGGTGGAGGGTATATAAGATTCGGCCCGGCCGAACTTAGCACGCTTTTACTTGTTTTCTTTTAGTTTCAGCTCCCGAAAATATGCAATAAAATTTTGTAAATAGTAATTTTGATGTTTATGCCATTTAAGTCGTGCTGGGCCGAATCTTATATACTCCCGACAATGGTTGTCTGCTACCCAGACGATGTTATAATATCTCTAAGGGGTAAGGATTCGAACGAACTATGCAGAAGGTCCGAAAGGGTCTTGCATATGACATATGACTGGGCTAGACCCAGGGCTCTCAATGTTAACCCAGAGAATACAGATGAGGGTGGACCAATTTAACGCACCACGTTTCCTCAATAAGACGATTTCGATAACTGACAAGGGAAAATACTTAGGAGTGATCTTGGATAGAAAACTTAATTGTAAGTGTCACATTCAGGAGCGTACTGAGAAGGCTCACAGATGTTGGGCACTATGTAGACGGGTCGTAGGCTCGAATTGGGGTATGAATCCGAGGCTTCATTGGTTTGGAGGACTGCCATGGAGAAAAAGTGCAACGTTAGGACCATACAACAAGTTCATAGAACATGTTGTCTTGGCACAGGCAGGGCGATGAAGACCACGTCCACTAGGACACTGGCAACTATTCTAGATATCCGACCTATTGACATACAGATTTAGTGTGAGGCAGCCACTGCGGCTTTGAAACTTAAGGCGATGGGAGAATGGATTGAGGATGGGAACAGCTCATACCATCGCGGTATAATCGAGTCGACGATAGGAAACCTGGAAGGAAAGAAAAAGGTTTCCGATCGAATACCTAAGATGACACTTGAGGTCGAGTGCGAGGCACTGCTGCCAGTGGATTGACGGATCCCTAGTATTGCCATCTGTCAGATCATGTTACACGGATGGATCAAAGTTAGAGGACAGAGTGGGCCTGGAGGTTCTATACTGAGAATTAAGGGGCTGAGATCGGAGGCCACCGTAGCGCAGAGGTTAGTAAGTCCGCCTATGACGCTGAACGCCTGGGTTCAAAACCTGGCGAGACCATCAGAAAAAATGTCCAGCGGTGGTTTTCCCCTCCTAATGCAGGCAACATTTGTGGGGTACTATGCCATGTAAAACTTCTCTCGAAAGAGGTGTCGCACTGTGGCACTTCGTTCGGACTCGGCTATAAAAAGGAGGCCCCTTATCATTGAACTTAAACTTGAATCGGACTGCACTCATTGATATGTGAGAAATTGGCCCCTGTTTCTTAGTGGAATGTTCATGGGCAAAATTTGCAAATTTTTTATATGCAATCTTGAACGGCCTACATCGATAACAATTATATGTGCAGCTGGCTAGTTTCATTCGTTTTACCGCTTTTGTGATTTCGGCAGACGGACGGACAAGCCTAGACCGACTCAGAATGCCAAGGCGAAAAAGAATATAAAATTTACGTTGTTGGTATTCCATTTTTCGAGGTGTTACAAATGGAATGAGTAGATTAGTATAACACCATCCTAGGATGAAGGGCTATGTGACATAATCTTAATATTTATGACATAAATTTTCTATTAAAAACCAAAATTTTTGCATTACAAACAAAAATTGGATACACTTACATGGAACTCAAGTAGGACCCTTTACCTTAAATATCTTTTCATAATTGAATATGATTTAATCAGAGAGAAACCAAATGTGTGTGCGTGTGTGTGTGTGTGTGTGGGAGAGAAAAGCAAGCCATAACATTGACAAATATGACTACCCTTTATGCGAAGGAATTTTCCCATTTCCCCCAAGAGAGCCATAATACCACAACGTACGAGAACTTTTGATTATTTTTCCTTTATCAAGTTGTGGTTAGAAGAAAAATGTCATCACACTTTCACATTCACATTCACAAGAATGAAACAAAACATGGGTATATGGAACAGTTTTCTTGCTACTTGCTGCCTGCTAAACAACATTGCAAAATGATTGCTTTAAGGATGAATGATTTTATAAATGAAGCATACTTTTAGGATGCCTCAATGGCCAACTAATGAAGAATACTTTAAAGAGTAAATTTGATGTGAACACAAAATTGCGGTTTTTCACAAACACAATGTTTCAGCAATGGGGGGGAGGAAGAAAACAAAAATAAATCGAGGAGAAAAGAGGGGGAAATTTTAAAAATTTAAAGCTTGGCAGATATTTTGAATTTAAGCTGAAAAAAATTGTTTTTTTTTTAAGAAAGATTTTTCTTTCACACAGACAAATAGCCAAACCATATATGGTCCAATAAGGCTTTTAAAGAGGTTCAGGCTTTATGGAAGAAATTCATGTTCATCCACAATTTAATGGCGTTGATCAGCTTTTTTGATGGCAGAGAGCAAAATCGAACTTATTCAGACTGACTGACTTATTCAGTCAGTTGACCAAATTGTGCGTTGTTGCCTAATTCTAAAGATATACTAAGAAGAATGGCGACTATGGGGTGTATGTTAAGATATCCTTCCAAGATGTGGTACACTTGCCTTCAAGCTTAATCAAGGTGAGAATTTATGCACAATTTTTCAACGGTGTTTATTCTCTCACTAAAGCTTCCCATCCGATAAGTTGGCCGTGATCTCAGATTACCAGTTCGGGGTCATGATTTCAATTCCCACCAGAGGCTTTGGCCCATCGCTACTGTGATATTAAAATGAAGGAAAATTGTTTAAGAAGGTCTTATCCCCTAATCTCCTTACTACTACTTACTGGCGATATATATAAGGCCTACAGCTATCTAAAACTTCTCTATGATATGTCTTTCTTCCCTCTATGGCCTTCTAAGAGAAATCTAAGCACCATTATTATCTTTTATCTCTTTGTAAGCTAAAATGCAATTTCCTAGTTCAAAGATTATCTCCATTAAAGTTGATAATTGTAAGTGGTTTTTATGCTCAGCATATTATTTCGTTCTAATTCTTCAAGCAATTATGCTACTGATTTTTATACCCACCATCGTAGCATAGGGGGTATATTTATTTAGTCATTCTGTTTGTAACACATTGAAATATCAATTTCCGACCCTACATAGTATATATATTTCGGATCGTCGTAACATTCTAAGACGATTTAACGATGTCCGTGTGTCTGTCCGTCCGTCTGTCCGTCCGTCTGTTGTAATCACTCTAGAGCCTTCAAAATTTGAGGTATTGAGCACAGATACGTCCGTTTTGATGCACGCTCGTTAGGTTCTTGAACGGCCCAAATCAGACCATATTTGGATATAGCTGCTATATAGACCGATTTTCCGATAAAGGGACTAATGCCCAGAAAAACTTTATTTTTTATCCGATTTTATTGAAATTGGAAACAGTGAGCAATTAATGGCTTCCCGATTTCGCTGAAACTTGCAACAGTGAGTTATTTAAAGCCTCCCGACATAGGACCAAAATATGGTTGACATCGGACTATATTTAGATATAGCTACCATATAGACCGATCTCCCGATAAAGGGTCTGAAGATCATAAAAGCTTTATTTATCACCCGATTTCGCTGAAACTTGCAACAGTGAGTTATTTTAAGCCTCCCAATACAGGACCAACACAGGATCCAAATATGGTTAAGATCAGACTATATTTAGATACAGCTGCCATATAGACCGATCTCCCGATAAGGGGTCTGAAGCCCATAAAAGCTTTATTTTTTATCCGTTTGCGCTGAAATTTGAAGTAGTGCACAGTTTTAAGCCTCTCAACATCCGACCCAATTATGGTATCGATCGGACTATATTTAGATATAGCTGCCATATAGACCGATCTCCCCATAAAGGGTCTGAAGCCCATAAAAGCTTTATTTTTTAACCGATTTCGCTGAAATTTGCAACAGTGGGTTATTTTAAGCCTCCCGACATCTGACTTAAATATGGTTCAGATCGGACTATATTTAGATATAGCTGCCATATAGACCGATCTGCCGATAAAGGGTCTGAAGCCCATAAAATCATTATTTTTTATCCGATTTCGCTGAAATTTGAAATACAAAATTCAACAGTGACTTATATTTATTAGACCCGTGCCGAATTTGGGTGCATAAGTTATCCAATTTTCACCAGATTGTGGCGAAAGGGGGTTTACATATACACCCGAGGTGTTGGGTATCCGAACTTAATGCCTTTTTACTTGTTTTTTTATACCATCCACCATAGGATGGGGGTATACTAATTTCGTCATTCTGTTTGTAACTAAATATTCGTCCAAGACCCCATAAAGTATATATATTCTTGATCGTCATGACATTTTAAGTCGAACTAGCCATGTCCGTGCGTCCGTCTATCCATCCGTCCGTCCGTCTTTCTGTCAAAAGCACTCTAACTTTCGAAGGAGTAAAGCTACCCACTTGAAATTTTGCATAAATACTTCTTGTTGGTGTAGGTCGGTTGAGATTGTAAATGCGCCAAATCGGTTTATGTTTTGATATAGCTGACATATAAACCGATCTTGGGTCTTGATTTCTTGAGTGTCTAGAGTGCGCAATTCCTATCCGATTTGGCTGAAATTTAGCACGACGTGTTTTGTTATGACTTCCATCAACTGTGTTAAGAATGGTTCAAATCGGTCTATAACCTGATATAGCTGCCATATAAACCGATCTGGGATCTTGACTTCTTGAGCCGCTAGAGGGCACAATTCTTATCCGATTTGGCTGAAATTTTGCATGAGGTCTTTTGTTATGACTTCCAACAACTGTGCTGAGTATGGTTGAAATCGGTGCATAACCTGATATAGCTGTCATATAAACCGATCTGGGATCTTGACTTCTTGAGCCACTAGACGGCGCGGTTATTATCCGATTTGGCTCAAATTTTGCACAACGTGTTTTATTATGACTTCCGTCCATTATGTTAAGTATGGTTGAAATCGGTTCATAACCTGATATAGCTGCCATATTAATCGATCTGAGGTCTTGACTTCTTGAGCCACTAGAGGGCGCAATTATTATCCGATTTGGCTGAAATTTTGTACAACGTGTTTTGTTATGACTTCCAATAACTGTGTTAAGAATAGTTCAATTCGGTCCATAACCTGATGTAGCTGCCATATTAACCGATCTGGGGTCTTGACTTCTTGATCCTCCAGAGGGCGCAATTATTATCCGATTTGGCTGAAATTGTGTAACCTTTTACATATGCGTCGAAAATGGCATAAATCGGTTTATAGCCTAATACAGCTTCCCTTATAAACCGATCTCACTATTTTACTTCTTTAGATCCTAAAGTGCGCAATTTTTACTAGATTTGTCTGAAATTTTGCACAATGACTTCCACTATGGTCTCCAATATTCAGTTCAATTATGGTCCGAAATGAACCATAACTTGATATTGTTCCAATAACATAGCAATTCTTTTCTTTTATCCTTTGTTTGCCTAAAAAGAGATACCGTGGCAAGGGCTCGACAAATGCAATCCATGGTGGAGGGTATATAAGATTCGGCCCGGCCGAACTTAGCACGCTTTTACTTGTTTTTGTTTTTTGCTACTCCACTCTGGTACATTCATACCAATTATTTCTCTCTTTTGCTTTTCCTCGCTTCTAACCATCATAACTTGAAAGAAGATTCCTTATTCTAAAAAGGCATAGGAAAAAAAAACATAAATGCTTTCTGTTTGCTTTCATTTTCTGTAAAATAAACTCAAGTGTTTCGCTTCGTTTTAATTTTTTTGTTGCTTTTTTTTGGTTTTAATTGCAACTGACCTTTGAAATCTAAGCAAGGCACTGCCTATTACAGCAAACAGCGTTCAAAAATTCAACGCCATTATTAAAGAGAGAAAAACAAACGTCTTTTTCGTTGTGGCATAAATAATGCTTTTTGCCACGGATGTTGCTACACAGCGTCATTTGTATCCGCTGCCATTGATTTGTGGGATTTTGGTGCGACGCTTTTCATTCAGTTCTCCATTTTTTGTTTGGGGGGCGGTTGAAGGAGGACCAAAATTTTGTTTACTTAGGAACACGTTTCAGTTTCCAACATTGCTCGGCTCAAAGTGTGCTAAAAGTTTAATTAATCATCTTTTGTTGTTATTGTTGCCAAATTTTTCCTCCAACCTGTATTTACTTTTAACGTCAACATCAACTCTCGAACAAAACAAACTTCAGCAGCAGACAGTGGTTAGAAGATGTTGGATGCGGTTTGAGGGGATATGATATGAGAGGATTAAGTAGCCGAAATTGGCATGATCCATGTTAAAAAAGGTCCTAGGTATTTGAGATCAACTCGAAAATTTTGTATAACCAATAGCCCCCGAAAAGCTGAGTTGATGGCGAGCAAGGATATATATATATATATATATTATATATATATATATATATATATATATATATATATATATATATATATATATATATATATATATGAGAGCTATTTCTAAATCTGAACCAATTTTGATGAAATTTTTCACATATGTTAAGATCAGTAACAAAACAGTCCGTGCCAAATTTTGTGCAGATTGGTTGAAAATTGTAGCTACTACGGCCATTTAAGTGCAAATCGGGCAATACATATATATGAGAGCTATATCTAAATCTGAACCGATTTTGATGAAAGTTTTCAAATATGTTAAGACTAGCAACAAAACAGCCCATGCCAAATTTTGTGCAGATCGGTTGAAAATTGTAGCTACTACGGCCATTTCAGTGCAAATCGGGCGATACATATATATGAGAGCTATATCTAAATCTGAACAGATTTTGATGAAATTCTTCAGATATGTTAAGACCAGTTACAAAACAGTCTGTGCCAAATTTTGTGCAGATTGATTGAAAATTGTAGCTACTACGGCCATTTAAGTGCAAATCGGGCGATATATATATATGAGAGCTATATTTAAATCTGAACCGATTTGTATCAAAATCAATTGCGTTCATCCTTGGGCCAAAAAAGTGACATGTGCCGAATTTCGTGATGATTAGACAACAAATACGACCTGCAAATTGATTGCAAAAATACATGGACTCACAAGGCTAAATCGAATCAGAAAGGGATTCTGGGTCGATCGGTATACTTATAGATAGGTCTAGCTCTTCTCCTTCTTAGCTGTGCAAACAAATGCACAAACTTGTAATACCCTGTACCACAGTGGTGGTGTCTGCCATTTTGAAACGGATAGAGATATATTCATGAAATCTTACATGGTCATAGCCGGGGTGTCATCCAGTTTGTATGGGCCCTAGAAGTCCCAGGGGCCCATTAGTGGGCTTCCATAGTTGGTCACCTCGGCCTTGCAAATCTATCAAAAGCGCATTTATGGTCCGTTTTTCCTTTTTATACCCACCACCGAAGGATGGGGGTATATTCATTTTGTCATTCCGTTTGCAACACATCGAAATATCCATTTCCGACCCTATAAAGTATATATATTCTTGATCAGCGTAAAAATCTAAGACGATCTAGCCATGTCTGTCCGTCTGTCTGTTGAAATCACGCTACAGTCTTTAAAAATAGAGATATTGAGCAGAAATTTTGCACAGATTCTTTTTTTGTCCATAAGCAGGTTAAGTTCGAAGATGGGCTATATCGGACTATATCTTGATATAGCCCCCATATAGACCGATCCGCCGATTTAGGGTCTTAGGCCCATAAAAGCCACATTTATTATCCGATTTTGTTGAAATTTGGGACAGTGAGTTGTGTTAGGTGTCGAAGGGCCTAACACAACTCACTGTCCCAAATTTCAACAAAATCGGATAATAAATGTGGCTTTTATGGGCCTAAGACCCTAAATCGGCGGATCGGTCTATATGGCGGATCTGTCCTTTGTCAATTTGGCTCAGATCGGTCCAGATTTGGATATAGCTGCCATATAGATCGATCCTCCGATTTAGGGTCTAAGGCCCATAAAAACCACATTTATGGTCCGATTTCGCTGAAATTTGGGACAGTGAGTTGTCTTAGGCCCTTTGACATGTTTCATTAATTTGGTCCAGATCGGTTCAGATTTGGATATAGCTGCCATATAGACCGATCCTCCGGTTTAGGGTCTTAGGCCCACAAAAGCCACATTTATTATCCGATTTTGATGAAATTCGGGGCAGTGAATTGTGTAAGGCCCATCGACATCCTTCGTTAATTTTGCTCAGATCGATCCAGATTTGGATATAGCTGTCATATAGATCGATCCTCCGATTTATGGTGTAAGGCCCATAATAGCCACATTCATTATCCGATTTTGCTGAAATTTGGGACAGTGAGATGTGTTAGGCCCTTTGACATATTTCTTCAATTTGGTCCAGATCGGTTCAAATTTGGATATAACTGCCATATAGACCGATTTCTTGATTTATGGTTTTGGGCCCATAAAATGCTCATTTATTGCCCGATGTCCCCGAAATTTGGAACAGTGAGTTAAGTTAAGCCCCTTGACATACTTCTGCAATATCGCACAGATCGGTTCAGGTTTGGATATAGCTGCCATATAGACCGATATCTAGGTTTTAGGTTTTGGGGCCATAAAAGACGCATTTATTGTCCGATGTCGCTGAAATTTGAGACAGTGAGTTTGGTTAGGCTCTTCGACGTCCTTCTTCAATTTTGCACAGATCGGTCCAGATTTGAATATAGCTGCCATATAGACCGATCTCTGGATTTAAGGTTTAGGGCCCATAAAAGAGGCATTTATTGTTCGATTTCGCGGAAATTTGGGACAGTGCTTAGTGTTAGGCTCTTCGACATGTTTATGCAACTTGGCCCAAATCGGTCCAGATTTGGATATAGCTGCCATGTAGACCGATATCTCGATTTAAAGTCTTGGCCCCATAAAAGGCGCATTTATAATCCGATTTCACTGAAATTTGACACAGTGACTTATGTTCGGCTTTTCGACATCCGTGTCGTATATAGTTCAGATCGGTATGAGGTATATGAGTATAAGGTATGAAATTTTCACCGAATTTTAAAAAAAGGTGGTTTACATATATACCCGAGGTGGTGGGTATCCAAAGTTCGGCCCGGCCGAACTTAACGCCTTTTTACTTGTTTTTTTTTGCTCCGGGCATAGTGTCGAGATAGAAAAGCAAGTAAGAAGTATGGCGTTAGACTCTAGCCCAGCATAGTATAACGCAGAAGCATGCGAGAACAGTTCCAGTTCTCCTAGACAAGAGTTCATCTTGAAGATGCAACTTTCAGAGAAAGAAGCGCTTGGAAGGTGCACGAAAGTCCTTTGTCAAATGCGACTGGCCATAGAATGGCAGAAAAATATCAGCAGGGATGTCCAGCAGAGAATAACGAAGAAGCATGTAAGAACAGCACCAGTTCTCCTAGACAATAGTTCATCTTGAAGAAGCAACTTTCAGAGGAAGAAGCGCTTGAAAAGTGCAAAAAGTCCTTTGCCAAATGCGACTGGCCAGAAACAGGCAGAAAAATATCAGCAGGGATATCCAAATCGGTGTGTCAGATATAGAGGAACTCTTGGACATTATAGAAAGCTATCGCAAAAAACTGGAAAACCACGGAGAAGCAGAAGCATATATAAAGGCGAGAACAGCAGAGACTCTCACGATATCAAATAACATGTCGACATAGTCTAAGGTGCAAAGCAAGAGGAGCGCACCGCGTCCAGTCGATGAAAACCCTGGCAAGAAGAAGAAGGACAATGATGTAGAGATGAGACCACCAGCTAAAAAGGCTGAAAAGAAAAAGCCCGACAAGGAGGCAAAGACGCCAATGGGGACCCCGCGGCGAAAGCTGCGAGCTCGAAAACCAAGGCAGCGACCGACGGCTATGATAATAAAGCCGAAAGAAGGGCACACTTACGCAGACGTGCTTATGGACCTCAGGCGAAACGCGAAACCGGAAGAACCCGAAGTCGCCATCCGCTCCGTCCCGAAAACAAAATGGGTGGAAATAAGGAGATGTTCTGCGAGTCCCTTAAGGGCAGCCTTAAGGAGGATGCAGTCGTGCAGGACCTTAAACCAAAGGCGATAATAGAGATCCGCGACCTGGTCTCCCTCTCCACCACCCAAGAGATAACTGATGCAGTGATCAAGGTAACGAGAACAACAGCTGAAGGAGCGACTGTGCAGCTAACTGCACTTAATTTCAGTGAGCAAAGAAGGACCTTCTTCTCCTTAGCAGCTAGCTGGGCCAATGAGTTGCTGAAGACCAGCAGGCTGCTGATTAGAATGACGAAATACCTGCATGGGAGAAAACGCTGCTACAGTGGGCATGCAAGGGACCTGATAGAAACGGAATGGGACTATGCACTAAATGCGGCAAGAGTGGACACAAGATGAAGGAAAGCACTAACCCTCTGAAATGCTGTATATGCTCGCGGAAAAGGCCCGACGGATCACCTTCTTGGCTCAGGAAGATGCAAAGGAGGCACACATATACGGGTCAAACGAGAGACCTGGACACAGCGACGTAGAGTAAGAATGCGGAAATCTGGTCGCAGACGCAATGAACATATGGATAATCATCAAATATGACGTCGACCTCAATGTAATGCGAAAGCAGTTCCGAGATGGAATTTATCCCCAAGGGTGACACAGGGTGGGTTTTTTTGCCGATACCGTTGATAACGGAGTCCGGCATAAGGCAAGAGATTTAATCGTCACTTGTGTAAACCACACTCCCATCCTGACCCGCACAAAAAAATCCTATTTAAATGGCTCTTCACAAAGAGGTTTCGCACAGCGGCATGCCATACAACAGTCGGAAAAATTAAGCCTGCGCGATGAAACTGCAGATATTGTATTGAATACCGAGGCCATGTCAGCATAGAGGATGAAAACCTAGGAATGATATCAAGCATCCAAGTCACCGCCTGTTCTCCCTGGGTGCACGTCGAAAAGCTGCAAAAGCAATAGCTGGCAACGGCATACTCTAATCGATTGACTCAACGCCTTCATGAAAGCTCTCCTTGTCCCGATGATGGTTCGGTTAGGTTAAAGTGGCAGTTTACCATCAAACTCACTTAGACGTTTTCGTCCTTTGTAACAGGTAAACAAAGATGTCTTCTAGATCGCTTTGAAAAACTCAGCAATTTGCGAATGTTCACACCCGCTAAAACAGATAAGTTCAAAAAAAAACCGAGAACCTTAAGTGGAACTTCTTCTGATGGCCAGTGCGGGACACATACACATCAGATGTTCTATAGCCTCTTCTTTCCCGACATAGCTTCTGCAAAAGTCGTTACTGGCAATCTTCAGTCTGTCAGCGTAATTTCCGGGCAGACAGTGACCTGTCATAACGGACACAATGACTTAGATGTCCGTTCTAGTCAGCGACAGCAAAGCGGTAGACCTCTGCAAGCTTTGAATGGGCCACATAATTTTGGAGCGTTCATAACACGTACTTTATCACCCTATTTCATTTGTTGACCTTCGGGCGTGATCCTGAAAATTTAGCTGGCATGTCACATAGCTTCCAACAACTGTATATACCCAGTGCATGACATGCGGTTTAAACCCCCAACTTGTACCAATGGCTCTCCTGCAGGAGTACAGGCAATAGTTACTTTACTTGTTCTTTCCAAAATATCCGGTTTGAAGCTAAATTTCCTGTCGAATAAAACACCCAAGAATTTCGGTCCTTTAAGTAAATGGATCTCTCATCCCAGGGAGACTGGTGGCACTGTGGTTAACTTGTATCTCCTGTTGAAAGGAACAACTTCCATATAAGACAAATTTACGCCTAGACCAACAGGGATCTTTGTCTTAAAATATTGGGTTGCCCAAAAAGTAATTGCGGATTTTTTAAAAAAAAAGTAAATGCATTTTTAATAAAACTTAGAATGAACTTTAATCAAATATACTTTTTTTGCACTTTTTTTCTAAAGCAAGTTAAAGGAAAAAGCTGATAACTGACAGAAGAAAGAATGCAATTAAAGAGTCACAAGCTGTGAAAAAATTTGTCAACGCCGACTATATGAAAAATCCGCAATTACTTTTTATGCAACCCAATATGTTTCCATCAACCTCTCTAGTCTTCAGCATTAAGGACGACAGACTTAATAGGTTGAAAATTTTTCGCCCTCGTGTGGTTCGGTTTCTCTGCTTTCGCAATGAGATTTACCTTTGTGCCTCAGCTTCCCACAAGTACGAACGACGTGCTCATGCTCACACAAGCAGAGTTTATCTCCCTAAGCCCAGTAGCCAGTCTTTCAGACACAGCTTCTAATTCAACCGGTAAAACATCATTATGGCCTGGCCCAAAAAATGTTCGACTCCGACACAATTTCGCCTACGTGCTAAGTTTCCATGCTACTTCTCCCATCGGACACCTACACAAGTGGTGGATTGGGGAAAGCTCATCAGATATGATGGGTACCGCAGAAATAAAATATGGGGGGCGAACCAAAAAGTTAGCACAAGCAAGGGGTGTCCCGCTTTCACTATGGGTCCGTGCAATAGGGTCGGCAGCGGATGCACCAAAAAAAGTGGCCAACGGTTAGGCATCCCTGAAATATGCGTGACTCTTATTAGGGAGCTGTATGGGAATGCTGAAGTTTCAGTTCGCTTCAATGAAAAAGAGAACCGACCTTTCGGGATCGATAGACGAGTGCAGCAGAGTTGCATTCTATCGCCGACGCTGCTTTAAAATTTATTAGACTCTGCTTTAGAAACAGCAGAGTCGACTTCCTTGAAGACATCGACTACGCGTATGATGCAGTGAGCTTGTAGATGCAGTGACATCTCACATTATACAAAAGTCAGAATCTTCAACAGTTGTGTGAAATCTATTTTGTTATATGGCTGTACAACTTGGAGCTGCATATAAGAAACTAACCATAAAATCCAAATTTTTATAAATCGCTGCAAATACTTCGAATTTTCTGATCCAATCGTATTTCAAATGAGGAATTGCAAATATTGTAGGAACAATCACTTCCCCTGTCGATGTAGAAATCCGGAAGAGAAAATGGGCTTGGTTGGGTCATATCCTACGCCGAACGCGCAATGATATAGCGAGAGATGACTCAGTATGAAACCCGCAAGGACAGCGAAGGAGGGGACTCCCGAAAAACACATGGATCCGCTACGCGAAAACATTTATCATGAAATTAGGCTATGGCTTTGGCCAACGATAGAGCTAGATGGAGAGAGCTTGTTGATACCCTATGTTTACTATTGGTCATATTTTATTGTAATATATACATATATGTCCCCTATAACCCTATAACCTCCGACGAATTCATATTAGTGAGAACCTACTCTTGAGTCACGTTGTCTGTTGGAGAGTTTCACGGGAAATGTGCTTCAACAACGCACACAACGCTAGAAGCTTTTTCTCAGTAGACATTATCCAAACATTCTCTGACTTCGGATTGTATCCTACAGTAATATGTTTCGAGGATAGGATCTTCCTTAGCAGGCAATCTCCTGGGATCTTTGAACTAAGACATGTTTATATCAACCACACAAGAGTCTTCAGCATAAAGGATGACAGACTAATAGGACGAAAATATTTCGCCTTCGTGTGATAAGGTTTTAATGCTTTCGGAATGCAAAATGACCTTCGTGTCCCTCTATCCCACAGGTTATATATGACATTCTGTTAGAAGCAGAGTATATGTCCCTATGCCGGGGAACCAGTCTATGAGACACAGCTTATAATTCAACCGGTGATACATCATTAGGTCCTGGCAACTTAAAAGAGTCGGAAAAGTGTATCAACGAGTAGTTCTAGTACTTCCTCACAAGGCATTGTCCATACATTTTTTGACTTCGGAATATACCCCACCGTTCTAAGACTACGTGCAGTTGAGAAAGCGGTGGTAAGACTCTTTTTGGCTTATGCTTACCCAGCATATGAAGAAACTCTTTAAGTTTCCTAGTCCTCCGCATACCCTTAGTTTAATCCTACTAAATGACTCTTCATTAATTGGGAGAACATATCCTAACAAATTTTAAAATTCACCAACATACCACGTTTATACTTTAAAGAGATGAAAACGCATTTCAACATGGTGGCTGTAAAAATCCTCTGCCATTGAACTTAACACAACATCTTTAATAAGCCACTGTGCTTTGGGTAAAAAAAATCACACAAAAAATGCCTTGTATTTGTGTCTGTGTGTGTCATTGCTTACATTCAAAAGAAAAAAAAAGAGAGTGAGAAAGAGCGAGTGTAAGAGAATTCTCTTTAATTTTTTTTTCTGGCTGTTTGTTGTGGGTACATTCTCTGTTTGTTGTGGCGCGCCAAAAATTTAATTACCAAAAATATAACGATTTGTTTGGCACATTACAAAAAAAAAAAGAAAGAAAAGGAATTCGTTTATTTTTTTGCAGGAAAAACTCACCTTAAAGAGGCCAAAGGACATCGGCCAGCCAGATGGTTTGCTATAATGATGATGATGATGATGACGATGACGACGTTGATGTACACAACACCAAATAATGGTTTTTACCTTCTCCACAAGATCTGGAGACCAATGGGTTCGTTGTATTCTGTAGTACTGCTATATACGCTTCAAATGGTGATGGAGGTAAATGTGTGTTTTCGGAATAGAAATTCAGTGTTTTATCACTGCTGTGACACAAGGTTATTTGCAATCTTTTGAATAATTAATTTTAATTTGTTTTCTTGTTGTGATAGGAAATTTTTACGCACACTTATTTTTGTCGGTGTATGTGTGTGTGCGTGTCACTCTTTTCAAGGGGAAAAACTGAGGGATTTTGGTTTTTGTTAGTGTAGTCAAAGAAAGGGGGGAGGGGTGGAATAACGTCGTTTAGGTGATAAGTTAGATGGGGTTAAAAGGGTTGTTGGCACGTTTCGTTAGGTTTGCTTTTTTTTTTGTTTTTGTTGGGGTCTTTTAAAGAATTTTTGAATAAATTGTCAATTATTTAAGTTTTTATTTCATTTTTGGGGTTAGTTGCAGGAGATTTTCCGGAGCGACATTTTTTTCAAATTTCTTTAGAGTGGTAAGTGAGGAATTTTTGCATTTATTTTTTTTTTACTTTTTTTCTTTACTGGTCACTGGATTTACAATTTCGTTGTTTGCTAGCACTGGATCTGTAATCTAGGAAAAGTTTTAGGACTTCTGGATATTCTGAAGATTTTAAATGATTTTTTTTTACTCTTTCAGATTGTTAGAAATGTGAATGTGATTTTGATGCTCCCTCTTAAGTTTTTTTTTTTTTTAATAAAATTGTCTTTCTCTCTTTCTTTAGTAAATTTTGAGTTTCTAGCCTGGAATCTTAACGAATTTCTTTTTTAATTTTCCGAAAATTTATGCTTTTTTTACTTTTCTGGAATTTAAGAATTTAAAATTTTCGTTTTTATGGTCCTTTTAAGAGATTTTTATTAAACTGTCGACATTTATTCCGCCTTCAAAGAAACTTAAACAAATTTTTAACACTGTTTTTTCTTAAATTACGATTTTTTGCTGAAAAAACATCCTCTCTTTTGTAGATTAATTTTTTTTCATTTTTTCACTCAAGTTTTAGCTTTTCAGAATTTTTGTCACTAGTTTCTTGACCATTTAAATTTTTTTCCACTACCTTTACATTTTTTTTTTTATTTCAAATACTCTTTTATTTTCAGCTTCTTTTGTTCTCATCCCCTCTCTTCATTTATTAGCTTCTTGTTCTTTTTTTCTGCCTTTTTTAAAGAATCCCAAAGTATTTTTGTCCTAGATTGCCTTTCTTTCCTGTGTGGTCTTTTTATCCCGGTTTTTTTGGGTTTTGTCTGAGATTTTTGAATTTCCCCTTGTGTTTTTGTTGTTTTTGGTTTATTTTATTTTACTTCTCTCCTCTAGGTTTGTTTTAAAACAGTGTCCTTTTTATAGAGGGCATGCTTTGCCTCACTAAGCTTTCCCATAAAATTGCCAACTTTAATTACGTTTTTGGGCACATAAACTTTCTTCTATTTTTGGGAGGTTCAACAGAAAAAAAATTAACAACGAAAGCCGGGTATTATACGTGTGTGCCCCTAAGCAAATGACGGCGACAATGATACGTACGGCAACATTGCAACAACCGTTTGATGATGATGATGATGATGATGACGACGACAAACACAAACAGAGCTCATTTGAAGTGGGGTAAATGCATAAGAGCGCCAAACGGTACAAACAATGAGGAGGCTGACTGCGCAGTCAACGTCGTCCACGTTGATGGTGACAGCAAAGCACAAAAACTGCACTTGACAACTATGTATGAGTGTTTGTAGGTGTTGTTGCTGTTGTTATTGTTTTTTATTATTGCCAAAGAAGCAGGCAGCAATGAGACTAAGGAAAGGTAAAGCAGCAAATAAACGCACTACTATGCCGAAATGAAACAACGATGTTCCGTTATGTTATACACTCTTGCACATGTCGGTAACAGGCAACTTACGCACAAGACCAACAAAGTGCAATATTACAACTCGTAAATCCTTTGGCGCGACAACTTAAAGTATATTGTGGAGTAGGTAAGGGGGGGAGGGAGGTGGCAGCTTAATGCTGTTTTTCAAACAGAGCGAGAGAGTTAGACAGAGAGAGAGAGTGTGCTTGCTTGAGTGTAGTATTAAGGTAAAACGTTTGTTCTTTGAGTATTTGTTTTTGTTCTTTTGCACAGCTAGCGCGCGGGTTTTTTTTTCTTCCAACTTTTAGTTCTTGTGTTGTTTCTTTGTAAGGCTATGGATGCTTGTTTTTAATTTGTTCCCCTTTGGCTTGTTTATGGCGAAAATTAAGAGTGCTCACTGCAATGCACACAAAGTCTTGAAAAATCTGCAGGACAATGCCAGAGCATATCAGCAAAAGTAGATGATGATGAAGAAGGAACTGCGTTGCCAGTGCCTTTTAAGGTTAGTGCCGCCACATAATCATGATAACCATAGGATGAATGGCCTCGCTACTTGCTGCTGGCGACAATGACGACAACAACACAAGAGTGAAAAAGGTAATAACAATGTCAGTAATGCGGTCGTTGGTTAGTTAGTCAGGGCCAACATGGCAAAGAAAAGTAAAACAAAAGCACGCACAAACACAGAAAAAAAAAACAAATGACCGAGAACTAAAAACCCGGACACACTTGCGTTAAAACTTTTGATTCTTCCTTATTTTGTTAACACACTCACGCACACACTAGCTTGCCTTGCATACAAATAATTATTTAATATGCCTTTATTATTATTAGTTCTGCTAATAAGATGATATGTACGTAGTTTTAGACTTTTGCGCCACCGAACACTGTTTATTTTCTAGAAAATATTCGCATGCGAAATCCCGTTGCAGTACAACCGTTTGCCAAGACTTGCTCTCAATAACTGAATTCTGTATTTGATGTGTGTTTACGAGAACTCAAGCAATGTAGTAGCAGCCCGCCTCCCCCCTAACTCCAGACACCCAGAAAAATAAGCAGCAAATAACACAACACAGCACACACACACACTCACACCCACCCATGCACAACTAAACAGAGACGAATGTTAACGAGCATCATAGTGAAAATCCGAGCATGGAATAGGTACAACAAAATATTTAACGGCATAACAAATAAAATGAAAGAAACTCACTCTTGCTTACAGCCACCGACACTCATTTACTCCACATCTCGATAACATCTTGAATGTCAATAGAAAGGTAGCAGAAGGGAGCGTAACATTAACAGCAGAATTTTGCTCTCCAGCAAACTTAACAGAGAAATCCCCTATAACAGCATCATTAGAAGGAAGCAGAAGGGAGCGTAACATTAATAGCAGAATTTTGCTATGCAACAAACTTAACAGAGCAATCCCCCACAACAGCATCATTAGAAAGGCAATAACATTTAACTCCTTTACATAGCTTGAAAAGACAGCATCTCTCTATGAGAGACAAAGAGAGCCCTTAACATAACCCATAAATGTTTTTGTTCTCTTTGTAAACTCCCAAATTTAATTTTGGCATGCTGCTGCTAAATACGCACAGCATCCTCCTCCCCTTAACATTCGAATAGCTTAACATTACATAGTTGACAACAGCAACAACATTAACTACAACAATGTTCTTTTGTCTTTTCACTTTTCGGGGGGAGCTGCTATGCTGTGTTGTGTGTTAAGGTGATATTTATTATTATTATTTATTATTTATTATTTTATTTTGTTTTCTATCATCATTACAATTCAAAACTTCTAATACATAGTATATATTAAATATAACAAAATAGAATATGTATTTATGACAATAACTTAGAAAGTTGTCTGTCAATAACCGATATTTAAAATTCTGTTAAATTAACTATAATTCTATAAAATAGTTGGTTTTTTTTTTTTTCAAAATTGTTCTTGAATTATATTCTTTCTATATCTTAATGCCATTCGGACATAATTGTATAGCTTCTCCCATCCATCTTCCATATACCCATTTAAAATATTTATAAGTTCTCTTTCTTCTAAATATGTGCTTCCTAAAAACCTCACTCTAATTTCACATAATATTGGACATTTGGCAATGAAATGTTGCATATTCTCGACTTCACGTGTATTGCAGAGAGTACATAGCTTTGTTTCTTCATTTCCATGGTAGTTTCCATTTAAAGGGAGTACATCGGCTCTTGTTCTCATTAAAATAGAAATCTGATCCAAATTCCTACTATTGGCCATATACTCTATTCCAACCTCTGGATTCAGAAAACGGTAAAATCTGGTTTCGCTGGCATTTGCACTCCGTCTTTTTTGTCTATAGTTCTGTATTTTTAGCTTATTTGACATATCGTCCATTTCTCTTATCCATTCCTGCGTATTTATATCTATATTAGATGTTGAAATATTTACTTGATACGCCAAGGTGGTCTTTGCCCAAAATATTCTTTTCTCCCATATTTTGGAGGACAGTATATGTGGTAATCTTCGGGTTTCATATTTAAATAACGTAGTTCCAACATAATCCAAGTGAAGCTTTAGAGTGTAGAAGTGATTGTCCTGTACATCTGTTTCTAATGATAAAATGTAGTTTGGCAGTGAATCTGGTTGCCTCAATACCCTTTTTAAGAAGTATCTCTGTAGCTTATCAACTTCATCGAACCATCCAAATCCCCACACTTGTGCCGCATAAGACTGTGTCGTTCTACATACGCTTTGAAAGATTTTCCATTTTGCTATTAGTGATATCTGTGGCTTATTTATAAGTTCCTTCCAGGTAGCATTTATGCACGTTTTCGATTTTATATTTCTGGCCTCGACATGTTTTGTGAAGGTCATTTTTGGTGTTAATGTGACCCCTAAATAAATATATTCATTCACGATTTCGATTTCTTGATTGTGATATATCCATTTTTCATTTGTCGATAGTCTACCTCCATTTCGGAAGACCATTATCTTTGATTTTGCCAAATTTACAACCATATTCCACTGGATGCAATAATTTTCCAAGTTCTTTATCATTTTTTGCAATACTTCTCTATCTTCCGCTAAAATCACTATGTCATCAGCATTTAAGGTGATAACATCAATTCACGAAGTTAACACGAAGTTCACACTGTTGGCTGTGAAATGTGGAGCGAATGCTGGTGGCCAGTGTTGTCAATGAAGTTTGATCAGATTATACGACTAAAGGCGGATAATATGCTCGTTTTGGTGGTATCTTAAAAGCATATCATGAATGATAAGGATTATGTTATAGTTTCTTGAGTGAAGATAGATATGGAGAATCAGAAATAACTTTTATAATTAGAAATAGTCAATGGGTGGGTATTTATTTGAAGCCAAGAAATGCAATTGGGAGATAAGTCTATATGGCAGTTATATCCCAATATCGTTCGGCTGGTTGAAGTCATTGAGTGAAGCGCACGTTTATATTCTTCTGTATTATCACTAAATATTGTTCTAGGACCCCATAAAATCCTTATGACATATTAAGGTTCCGCCGTACTTCAACCTTTCGAAAGCAAGTGAACTTTTGAACGGGCAAAGCTAGCAGCTCAAAGCTTTGAACAAATACATTTATCCTAATGTTGTAGGTCGGTTGGCTTGTAAATACACAAAATCGTTCAAAGTTTAGATATAGCTCCCATATACACCGATTGTAAATTTAACACCATTTTTTAGACGACCAATTTTGAAAAATGCCTTGGACCCGCAATGCGCCATGCCTTTAGTTTTATTCAAACTTGTCACGGAAACTTGATCATTGCCAACCACAAGGAGAGTCCTAGTCTTCCGAATCTTTCTTTCGTCAGCCCCCTGTTTTTTGGGCGGTATTGAGCCACCCGCCACTACACGGCCTGATGTCTTAATATGAGGATTTCTGTCTATCCTAGTCTTCTCAATCTTAAAAACGACAGCCTTACTCCCAAAGTGTGCCATGCCTTTAGTCATAGCCAAACTTGTCACGAAGACTTGATCAATGCCAACCACAATGAGAGTTCCTTCCTCCTTCTCCTCTCTGTGGAAGACCTCCCACTTCTCTGCACCCAAACCTTGGTTTTGCTTGCCCAAGAATCCCAACATGCGCTACGTGGCGAATTGACTGCCCCATTCCTTGATGAAGACCATCGCCTTTGTGGATGTCCATCTTTCTCACCAGGTCGAGCCTTGCGCCCTCTTAGGGAGCGTGGATACCTCCGATGAGCTGTTTGACGGTATCAATACATTCCGCCGACGCAAAACGCAGCTTAAAGATGTCCCCCCTATACTTGCAGCTCATCATTTGTATGGATGGACCCTCTACAGAGTTCCACACTTGTTCGAAAATCCGCTCGTTAACCAGATCCTCCACTTGGGACCGTTGATCTGGTGGAATCCTACCGGATGCACTGCCGGTATAGATGTCTGCATAAGTCAGCTCATCGCTGTTGTGCTTCCTTGCTAGTCACAGTCCTCCAATATGACTCAGGGGGCGTGAGCGCTTCTTTCGTCCCTGTTCCGACTCTGTCTTCCTCCGCAGGACACTGTCTGTCTCTGTCTCCATTGCGGAAATGCTGGCTTGGTTTTCCCACAGTACTTGAAAGTGCGGAGTTCAGTTTCTTCTTCAGCGTCTTGGCAGTGTTATGCCTTTTGGGAGATCTGATTCTTTTTCCAGTTTCCGTAGAAATGCCTGGAATGTCAGTTCTATCCCTACCAGCATCCTGCACTTTCGCCCGATTGCGCTACCGATACAATCTCCCCTGTCTCCTTCGTCGTGCCGCGGATCGCTTTCTCGGTCTGCTTGTGAGCTTAGCAAAGCCATCCTTCTCTTCTGCCGTCATCCCGCTGCCCTCATCTCTCGATCCGGCTGAGATAACTGTTTCACTTACACTGTCGATGTTTGAATCCAAAATGGAAACACCACCTTTACTTAAAGACTCGGTATAACTGCTCATAGCTCCCATATAAATCGATCTTCCGATTTGGCTTCTTGAGCCCTTACAAGCCCCCATTTTTTGTCCGATTTGGCTGAGATTTCGCATGTAGTGTTCTGTTGTGACTTTCAACAACTGTTCCAAGTACGGTCCAAATCGATCTGTAACCTTATATAGCTCTATATATACCCGATCTCCCGATTTTACTTCTTGAGCCCTTACAAGCCGCTATTTTTGTCCGATTTGGCTTAAATTTTGCATGCAGTGTTCTGTTACGACTTCCAACAACTGTGCCAAATACGTCCCAATTCATTCTATAACCTGATTTAGATCCCATGTAAACCGGTCTCTCGATCATCCTTGTTCGGTTTCTAGAAGCTTTAATTTTTGCTGGTTTGACCGAAGTTTGGTATGTAGTATAAAATTATGCCCTACAACTTAATTTATTTTGTATAAATTTTTAGCAGAATCCATGGCCGTGTGTTTCCAAGATTCGGCCCGGCCGAACTTAGCAAACTTTTATTTTATTTTTTTTTTTAATTTTTGTCTTACTCATTAAATTTCAACGATATTGTTGAAATTCCTTGAGATGCTGCCTGTTTTAACATTAGTTATATCTCAATATTACAGATGTTCAGATTTGTATGCAATGACATTCTGTTAAGTAGAGCCTATAACAGAGTGAGAGAGAGAGAACACTTCTGTATACAACATTGTGGGTCGTAGCAAGTGTTAAATGTAAGGCGTAAGTAAAAGTATAACCATTAGTGCTGTTATGCTGTGCTTTCTCTCTCTCTCTCCGTCTCTCGCTCTCTCTCTCTGTATATTGTAAGCATTTGTATTTGTGTTGAGTAAGGCCTTCAAAATGTTACAGCGCCAAACACAACAGAGCCATAACGAAGTCGACCACAAACCGCTATTCTCATCATAATGATGATGTTGATGCTGATGTGGCGATTCAGTTGGGTGTTGCAGTTTCATTATTGACACTCACACACTCATACAACTTTGGTGACTTAAAATTTTTGTTTTTTGGTGACGATACCATCCATCCATCGTCCATTGTTGTGTTTTTTGAGTTCGAAGTTTGTTTTTGTTTCTTTTTTTTTGACAAAGTTTATTTCTCTTTTCTTCTCTAGTTGTTTTAATGTTATTCTTTCATTGGACTGGTGGTGTTGGCATTTGAAAGCGTGTATGCCAAGAGGAAACGGATGTTAAAGCATCCGCTTCACAGCACGCAAATTCGCACTTTTTTTCATAGTTCGTTATTACTGCAATTATTTTTTGTGGGATTCTGCTCCTGGTGCCGATTGGTATGGTAAACGAAACCAAAGGAAAAAAGAAGACTTTCCAATTATACTGATACTCATATAAACTCTGGCTGAAGGATAATAGTAATAATAACAGCAACTATATTAAAAGTATTACTTGGAGCAAAGAGTTGCCATATTTCAGAATTCTATACTGTGTAACAAAAAACAAAATTTTGGTAAGGAAAGTATAGATAGTTCATATGGGAAGATACTGATCTTGGATATTTCAATGATTTTAACTGATTTGACTAAAATTTCACATTTTTGGGTTTCAGTTGGTAGAAACACTACCACCCTACTTTAAGGTATTTTCATGATATTGGCCACATTTGGGAATTGACTTAAGAAGATAAATAAGAACCCATTAAACCTAAAACCTACGTCGGAGTTATGTCGCCATCTACTATGACATTGACAACGCGTCAACTGCTGCAACTACGATTTGTGACATGGTGTAACGGTAAAAGTTGACGTAGGCCTCGTTTTTACCTACAAAGACATGTTGTTTGTTTTGTTTTCCAAATAACTTTATCTCGTCAATGTATATATTGACGAAATGAAATCTAAATTGTTTAAGCCTACGGCCCAAGAAAATCGAAAAAACTTGTAAAAAATATTCGGTGTGAGAAAGGCAAGAGATATCTCCTTGAAATTTTAAATGATTAAGTGAGAGGCAGGCCCCCAAAGTTGGTAACCCCGACATTTCGAAAAATTGTTCGGGCTTCCAAATCTTCATTTGTACCCACACGGCATATTTTTACTAGCTATTTCGTCTTTCTCCCATTGTGCGACCCTCAATTATTGTTTGAAGTTTGATTACAACAAACAATTTTAATTTAACGGCTCTGTATTAAAGCGCCGGCTCTGATAGCAGCGTAAAACTTAGGACGTAGAAAGCTGCGAACAAACAACGGTACCATACCTGTGTAAGCATTCGTGTGTATAGCCAAGCGCTATAAAAGGATAAACTCAAGAGTCAAAGAAGGGGGTAAGGGGCATAAGGGAGCTCTCATGTGATATTTTTGAGATCATTGACTAGATGAAAATATTACGCCAGAGAATGTACCGGATCCATTATCTGCAGCAGTCCATCGCACATCGACAGCCACAGTGAAAAATTTGGAAGTTTGAAGAGCAATGGACTTTCAAGATCTTGAGTAGTCAATCGATTGGTCCAGATATGAACTGTAAATTCAAGCCATTGCAAATTGCAAATTTTGCTCATGAACATTCCACTAAGGAACAGGGGCAAACTTCTCACATATCAATGAGTGCAGTCCGATTCAAGTTTAAGCTCAATGATAAGGGGCCTCCTTTTTATAGCCGAGTCCGAAGGGCGTGCCGCAGTGCGACACCTCTTTGGAGGAATGTTTTTACATGGTATAGTACCTCACAAATGTTGCCAGCATTAGGAGGGGAAAACCACCGCTAAAAATTTTTTCTGATGGTCTCGCCGGGATTCGAACTCAAGCGTTCAGCATCGTAGGCGGACATGGTGACCTCCAATTCAAGCCATTGGGGGATTCAAACGCAGATCCCGGCAGGGGATAGCTGTGAGCACCACACAGGCTGGAGCAAAGAGGTTCGATCTGTCTGGTGTTCAGTGCTGTCACGAGAAGCTTAGCTGCGAGCTAACGGGTGCGTTCGCATGTTGCACATAACGGAAAGCACCATACGCAGTAACTGCAACGGCAGACGCGGATAACCAACGGTATCTAGCGGAGAGTCTCAGTGAGAGGCCGGGCGACACCGGCACTTGCACAAATACTGAGTGCCTATGATGCTCGATATGACAAGGCGAGTTATTGGCGCCTTTAAATAACCAATGGCCACCCTATTCCCGCTTGCTCACCTACAGGAGTTTGACGAGGATTGCCACCTCCACATGGAAATGTGTATACAAAAACAAACGCAGATGTGGAACAGGAGAGTTCGCAGACATGGAAGGACAATAATAGGCATACATTGCCTTTGCTGTATTTCGGATATCAGAACGGGGCTGATGGTGCTGCGATATCTGGAGCTCTAACACCCCAGTTGTTAGGCCACTATTTGAAAATGTTCTGAAGTTCTCGACAGGATTCGAACCCAGGCGTTCAGCGTCATAAGTGGACATGCTAACCTCTTCGATACGGTGGCCTCCGGCGCTTGCTCAAGGGGAAAGATCCTCTCTTGACAGGTACACTATATGTTTAAGGCGGTTGCACGGCCGATTCTCACAGCTTTGTCCTGCGCAAGATGTTCAAGAAGGTACAGGGTACCTTCTTTAGAGCAAGGGGGAGTGTCCCAGAAAATTGTTGAATTCAATTCTCGCTCTTAGGGTTTTGCATATCTATTTAAAAGTGTGTGACAATGAAATTCGCGCTAAGTCTGTCTTAGGAATGAGGAGCGCCAAGTACCTCCTCAAGTTTTGGGCATTCTTCTGTCCTGTATGTTATATGCGGCGTGACTGTTTAAATACCAGAGGAGAACTTTAATGCTGAAGGGTAGGGTGACCATTCCTGGGACCTTCTGTATACAACAATGGGTCTAAGTTGAGTGGGGAGTCCGATACATAATTCAGGCAATCATGTATCATTTTCAACTGCTTTTCAATCAGAGAGCCCACCCCTATGCGAACTTTTTGGGCTTAGGCTGTTATTGTGGTTGCCAGGGTGACGAAGACCCGTCGCTGAATACGAGGAACAGGATGTCGCTTATCCTGGGGTTGAGGAAACATTACTTGGGATTACTGATAGGAGTTCTGACTGATCACTGCAATAACAGGTATGGGAGAGACATACTTCTGCTGGGTGTGCAATGGCAAGGAGGAGCAGGAAGGCCGAACCCCTTTCGTGTCACTGGCTAGCAATTGCGAGGAGAAAACACAGGACAATGGGTGAACACTGGAACTAAGTGACCTGGATTCCCTCCAGTCACTTAGTCATCTTGCCACGCTATAGTTCTTTTGAGGCCTAAATTGGCTGACTGGACCAATCTGCTCTGCCAAAGCTATGCCACGCTGGTCGTTACCTAGGGGTAACGCATTAAAGTCCCCTAGAACCAGACAATTATGGCCAGATAGTAATCCACTTATGTCGGGGTTGTAAGCCTGGCCATTAATCGGCACACAGCTACCATCCGGCGGTATGTTAACGTTGTATAGCTCTATTTGCCGTACAGGAGAGGTCGGGGGGATCACACCCAGGGTCCGGTGTTCTTTTCAATCCCGGAAGCGTGTGGAGAAGGCACTACGGGATTAGCCTCTCCCATGACGAAAAAAGACGAACACGTACATTGAGGCTGCAGCCCTTGCCGATGGAGGATCTCATCGGGTCAATCTGGTGCTTACAACCGGCTGCCATGGGATTGAAAAGCCTTGCTCTGACGCTGCTATGGTATCACAATGGACTTAAAATTGTCTAAGTAAGTCTATAAAGAACTGCCACACATACCTAACCTAGCCCTCGAAGGTTTGGGCCCTGATGGCATGTATCTGCATAAAACCTCAACACTCCCGGACTTTGATACTCAATTTGTTATTGTACACCCTTTTTGAAGCCCTTGAAGCCAGACTAAATAAAAATCAGGCAATCGAGTAAGGAGGCATCATGCAAACGGCACTTCTTTCTCTCCCAGTAACCATGCAATTAAATGCACTACTCCTCTCGAGACATGTTTGAAAACTTTTCGAGGTCTCAACAAAGTCAAATCGTATAATTGGACTATTCTCGCGGCAGTTGACCTATCCCAAGCTATATTTAAGACCAACCATGTATTTGAGAACAATCCCCACACATCCCTTCAGTCGAGACACTTTGAAATAGGGAGTTACCTAACGTAGGGAGATACCTCAGACACTGTTTTACCTCTATCTATTTTCCATTACATCGCAAACTGACAACATCGAGTTCAGACAATAAATCGTGGCCATGTCATGAATGGCTATTTTACTTACATTGCCAATAACTTCATTGCAAGCAGAGTTCAATTATGAATTCTAGTTGGCAACTCTGACTCTCTTTTTGGCATAACATAATTTTCTCTTCCGAAATCTCATTGCTTTCAATGGGGTGCTACTTTGTTCTCTTTCTTTCATTCTACCGCCCTAGCATTGACTATGTGACAACAAGGTGAGTCTTAAGGGGGCTATGTGGATTCTTTTTGTTGTTTTTTGTGTGTGGATGCAAATGTGTATGTGTGTTATCTCAATTTTGGTCAAAAACAAGAAATTACCAACAACAACTTAACATATTTGTGGTGTTTATAAGGCAAGTGTTGATGTAAGAATGGAGTGGGGGATGGGCAACATGTAAACATGTGTGTGGGCTTTCACATCGTGTGTTGTGTGAGAGTGTGTTGCCTTTATTCGTTCTTTCGTTAATACTACCGAAAAAGAGTAATAACGAGGTAAATGTATGAATGGAAGAATATAAACGACGAATGACTGGTATGGCTGTTTGGTTGGATGGATGCATGGATGGATGGATGCATGGATGGATGGACCATTCTTGTACTTACACAAGTACTTTTTTGTAACTTCACTTGAATAAAGGACTTAGACTTAAGAAGAGATGAAGAGCATTGCTGGAGTCTGTGGGAGAGAGAGACAGAGAGCAGGTTTGCGGGTTGTGTGGGGGGTATTGGCAGTAGTGAGTGCGAGTAATAAGGAAGTAGAAAAAAGAAATGATACACTTAACTTTCTCTTTACTGATTTAACATAATCACTAATGTCAACGTTGGCAATGTTTAATGATGTTACAACACTACGGCTAGGAATATTATGTTCACGCTGTTGTTGGCTGGTGTTACGAGTTACGAGTTGACTGAATGCTTGGTTGGTTGCCTGGTGTTTTGTTGTTATTGCTGGTGCTGCCGATGCTGTTGGTTGGTGGTAGTGTTTTTTTGTATCACAGTAATAATCATCATCATTATCAGTACCTCATGAATCATTGCAGGCAGACTGATTTGCAATGGCAGCAACAGCAACAACAACTGAACTAAAAAACAAAACAACAATGCCAAACTTGCTGCTGATGATCTGCATAGACTGGTGGGAAATATAATTAAGGCATCCATCCTTTGTAGGTCATGAATTGGAAATTTTAATGAAAGCCTTTAACGTGGAAAAAGGGATGAAGAGAAACAAATTAATTCTACAAAGCCGGAAAAAACGGTGCTGCTTTGTAAGTTTGCAATAAAACCAAACTGGTGCATAGGAAATCGACTCAAATGCATGGCAATGTAGCTATTTTATACTCTTTACATGGGAGGTGGGGCATAGTTATTTCTTTATTCTATATGAATTCCAACGAAATATGGGCCTATGATCCTTGGCAGCCGAGAAGTTAGTTATATAGAGTATAATCTTCTGCGTGGTTGCTGAAACAACAAATCTAAAGTCCTGAGGCGGGCTTACAATGGACTGAAAAGGTAAAACATATGACGATATCAGGCATGTTGTCTGTAGGGAAAAGAAAAAGTCGGGCGGAGCCGACTATATAATACCCTACACCAACGAGTTTTCCCTGAGGCGGGCTTACAATGGACTGCAAAGGTACAACATGTGACGATATCAGGCATGTTGTCTGTAGGGAAAGACAAAAGTCGGGCGGAGCCGACTATATAATACCCTACACCACCGAGTGTACGTAATACTTTTAATAGATAGCATTTATATCCAAATTTAGTCAGACTTTAATTTTGCATACCTATTGAAATATCGAATAGAACCTTATACGATATTCTTACGATGGTACGAAAGTTGTGGCTTCTACAGCCTTCAAAGTCGAAACGCATAAAAGACATATATGGGAGTTTTATCTAAATCCATTTTGATAATCGTATTGGGATGTCAAATAAACCATCTCATGACAAATTTTGTAGAGATCGGACCAAAATTGTGGCTTCAAGGCCATATCGGATGAAAAATATATATGGGAGCTATATCTAAATCTGGTCCGATTTTTATGGAATTTTGTACACATATGAGAACGTTGAAAAAAAACGCTCCATGTCAAATTTTGTAAAGATGGGACCAGAATTGTGGCTACTACAGCTTTAAAAGGGCATATCAGATGAAAGATATATATGGGAGCTATATCTAAATCTAAACCGATTTCAATAAAATTTTGCAAGCACTTTTGGTCGTTCAAAAAAACACTTCGTGCCAAAGTTTGTAAGGATCGGACCAAAATTGTGGCTTCTACGGCTTTAAAAGGGCATATCGGATGAAAGATATATATGGGAGCTATATCTAAATCTGGACCGATTTTTTTCAAAATCAATAGCGTTCGTCCTTGGACCAAAAAAGACACTTATGCAAAATTTTGTTAAAATCGGACAAAAAATGCGACCCGTACCTTGATTACAAGAATATATGGATAGACAGACAGACGGACATAGCTAAATCGAATCGGGAAGTGATTCTAAGCCGATCCGTATACTTATCGATGGGTTTAGCTCTTCTCCTTCTTAACGTTGCAAACAAATGCACAAATCTATAATACCCCCTGCAGGGTAAAATAAATTTAGTTGAAATGCATAATTTTATTCTATATACCTAACTTCTGTCAAACCAGCAAAAATTAAAGCTTCTAGGAACCGAGCAAAGAAGATCAGGAGACCGGTTTATATGGTTATAGACCGATAAAGACCGTTCTTGGCACAGTTCTTCGAGTTCATAACAAAAAAACTATATGCAAAATTTCAGCCAAATCGGATAAAGATTGCGGGTTGTAAGGGCTCAGGATGTCAAATCGGGAGATCGGTTCATATGGGAGTTATATCAGGTTCTTGACCGATTTGAACTTTACTTGGCACAGTAGTTGATTAGAGAACACTATGTGCAAAATTTTAGCCAAATCGGATAAACATTGAGGCTTGTAAGGGCTAAGGAAGTCAATTCGGGAGATCGGTTTATATGGGAGGTATATCCAAATCCGAACAGATATGGCCCATTTGTAATCCCCAACGAAAATATTGATCTTTTTGGCACCTATATCCATATAAACCGATCCGAACCATAGAGGATCGGTCGATAAGCCTAAGATATTTCGTTGTGTAAAATTTCAGCGAAATCAGGTAACCAATACATTTTTTATGGGGCAAAGGCCTTTAATCGGTAGATCGGTCTATATGACAGCTATATCCAAATCTGGACCGATCTGTGCCATAATGCAGAAATATGTCAAGGGGTTTAACTCACTTAACTCTCTGTCCCGAGTTTCGGCGACATCGGACAATAAATTTGCCTTTTATGGACCTAAAACCCTAAATCGGAGGATCGGACAATATGGCAGCTATATCCAAATCTGGACCGATCTTAGCCAAATTGACGAAGAATGTCGAAGGGCCTAACACAACTAACTGTCCTAAATTTCAGCAAAATCGGATAAAAAATGTGTCTTTTATGGGCCTAAGACCCTAAATCGGAGGATCGGACTATATGGCAGCTATATCCAAATCTGAACCGATCTGGGCCAAATTGACGGAGGATGTCGAAGGGCCTAACACAACTCCCTGTTCCAAATTTTGGCGACATCGGACAATAAATGCGCTTTTATGGCCCCAAAACCTAAAACCGAGAGATCGGTCTATAGGGCAGCTATATCCAAATCTGGACCGATCTGTGCCATAATGCAGAAATATGTCAAGGGGTTTAACTCACTTAACTTACTGTCCCGAATTTCGGCGACATGGGACAATATATGTGCTTTTTATGGCCCTAAGACCCTAAATCGGAGGATCGGTCTATATGGCAGCTATATCCAAATCTAGACCGATCTTAGCCAAATTGACGAAGAATGTCGAAGGGGCTAACACAACTCACTGTCCTAAATTTCAGCAAAATCGGATAATAAATGTGTCTTTTATGGGCCTAAGACCCTAAATCGGAGGATCGGACTATATGGCATCTATATCGAAATCTGAGCCGATCTGGGCCAAATTGATGAAGGGTGTCGAAGGGCCTAACACAACTCACTGTCCTAAATTTCAGCAAAATCGGATAATAAATGTGGCTTTTATGGGCCTAAGACCCTAAATCGGAGAATCGGTCTATATAGCAGCTATATCCTTATCTGGACCGATCTGAGCCAAATTGACGAAGGATGTGGAAGGGCCTAACATAACTCACTGTTCCAAATTTCCGCAAAATCGGATAATAAATGTGGCTTTCATTGGCTTAAGACCCTAAATCGGCGGATCGGTCTATATGGGGGCTATCTCTTATATATAAAAATCAATTTGTGTTTGTTGGTCGGTTTGTTTGTTTGTTCCGTATAGACTCAAAAACGGCTGAACCGATAACCTTGAAGTTTTCACAGATTGTGTAGATTGGTTTGGAAGAAAACATAGGCTATATAATTTTTAGAAATCGGGAGGGTGACGGACCCTCCCCCTTATCCCAAAAGGACTACCGAAAAATAACAGTGGACCGATCTGAACGATATGGGATTCAAATGAAAGGCATTCAAGAGTAGAGTACGAATTTCATAATGAAAGTTGGGTACAAGTACCTGATGGGCAGGCCCAGCCCCAAAACACCTTAAAATAGATTTATTTGACGATCATGACAATATGGGTCTCAAATGAAGGGTATTCAGGAGTAGATTGCGAATATGGATAGGAAGAAGAAATAGGCTTTATAATTTGTTGATTTCAGACCCCAAAACACCCCAAAAACACCACCCAACATCAAAAGTGGACCGATAAGGACAATATGGGTATCAAATGAAAAGTATGTGGCAGTAGATACCGAATATTGCATACAAATTCATGTCGAAGTATAGGGGATGGGTGATCATCCCCGCAAAAATGCCCAAAATGGGCACATTAGACAATCACGAATATATTGGACTCGGTTTGTTTGTTCCGTATAGATTGATAAACGGCAGAACCGATTTTCTCGAAATTTTCGCATATTGTCTGGAAGGAAACATAGGCTATATATAGTTTATCGATATCGGACGGAGGACTGACCCTCCCCCTTATGCCAAAAGCACAACCCAAAATCTAAAGTGAACCGATCGGGACAATATAGGTATCAAATAAAAGCTATTGGAGAGTAGAATACGAATATGGAATTAAAATTTGAGTCTAAGTACCCATCGGGTCGCTCAAACCGCAAAACTCCCCCATATGTCAAATGGGTTATTAGAGCCATTACGACAATATGGGGCTCAAATGAAAGATATTTGAGAGTAGAAAACGAATTAGATATCCAATTTTGGAGCCAAGTGTTTTGGGGTACCCCCTAAAGCACCCCCTAAACTGAATTTCATTTATGTTGGGAATAAAGAACTAATTTGATATCTATTTTCAGTACAAAGTGCCTGTGGCCGCCCCAGCCCCACAACAACCTGCAAACAGTTTATATTTACCGGCCATGTCAATACTGGGCTCAAATTACAGGGATTTGGAAGTGCAGCACGAATTTGATATCCATATTTGAGTCGAAATGTCTGATTTGCCATTCCTTCCCTTAGAAGCACTTCTCGCCAGGATTCGCACGCGTTCAGCGTCTTAGGCTACAATAGTACGAATTCGATTTCCGCATTCAGGGCAAAGTGTCCCCACCCTAAAGAACCGATTTGGCTGCTATGTTGAAATCTGGGCCGGTTACAAATGGAATGACAAAATTAATTTACCCCCATCCTTCGGTGGTGGGTATAAAATTTCATGAAATTTTTGAATCGATAGTACAGTCCATGAAATTTTAATGTTTGAAGATTATTTCAAGCAAATGTTGACCGTGACTGCGCCATAAATGGTCCATCAGCTTAGTTCAATTTTGGCTTCTCTTTCCAACATTTCGGCCAGTATCTCACGAATCAATGTTGTCTTCCAATGAGTCAATTGAAGCAGGCTTGTCGGTATAAACATGAGCTTTAACATAGCTCCAACAAAAAATAGTCTAAAGGCGTTAAATCGCACAATCTAGGCGGCCAATTGGCCGGTCCCGCATGTGAAATAAAATGTTCACCGAAATCGCCTCCCAATAAGTCTATTCTTGCGCGTTCTGTGTGGCATGTGGCACCGTCTTGTTGAAACCACATGTCATGCAAGTCAATCACTTAAATTTTTGGGCAAAAAAAAGTTGAATATCATCTCGCGGTAGAGCTCACCATTCACCGTTACGTTACGATTCGCATCATCTTTGAAGAAGTACGGTCCAATGATAGCACCAGCCCATAAACCGCACCAAAGTGTGACTTTTTCTGAATGCATTGGTAGTTCCTGCAATGCTTGAGGCTGATTTTCACTCCAAAATAGACAATTCTGCATATTTACATACGAGCCAAAAACGACCTTCGACGCTCAATGGAAGAAGCGCGCGATGAACTTTCTTAAAAGAGCATGCATTTTGATAACAAAATTCAATAACTTGCAATCGTGGCATGTGGCATGGTCTTGTTGTAATCACATGTCATGCAAGTCAAGTTCTTTCATTTTCGGCAAAAAAAGTTGGATATCATCTCGCGGTAGAGCTCACCATTCACAGTTACGTTACGATTCGCATCATCTTTGAAGAAGTACGGTCCAATGATAACACCAGCCCATAAACCCCATCAAACTGTGACTTTTTATGAATGCATTGTTAGCTCTTGCAATGCTTGTGGCTGATTTTTACTCCACAATAGACAATTCTGCTTATTTATTGTACATACGAGCCAACAATGACCTTCGTCGCTCAATGGAAGAGGCGCTCGATGACCTTTCTTAACAGAGTACTCATTTTGATAACAAAATTCAATAACTTGCAATAGTGGCATGTAGCACCATCTTGTTGAAACCACATGTCATGCAAGTCAATCACTTACATTTTGGGCAAAAAAAAGGTTGGATATCATCTCGCGGTAGAGCTCACCATTTACAGTTGCGTTACGATTCGCATCATCTTTGAAGAAGTACGGTCCAATGATAACACCAGCCCATAAACCGCACCAAAGTGTGACTTCAAAACACAAAATGGGCGTGAGCTGTTGTTATAATAGCTAAAAAATCACCCTTTAATGGTTGCGGTCGCTTACATTCGGAAAACGAATTTGCAAATAAAATTAGGTTGGTTGAAAAAAGAGGAAGCAGATATTAATCTGCCCCATGTCACCATAGACATAAGCCTTTAATCGGCTGGTTGTGCGCTCTGCAAACTAAAAAGTAACCTCAAAACAGAAAATTTTTGGTTAGAAATTCCGTGCTACTTACAAAATCCTTAATTGTTTTCCATACCACTCCCTTAAGTTGGTTTGTGTCTGGTATTGTGTCCCCACCCAAGTTAGCCGCGAAAGCTGGGCAATGACATAGGAAATGTCCCAACGTCTCATCATCTTCCCCACATGCCCTGCACTTGCCGCACCGATTTTACATAAGTGAGCTCGTAGTCCTATTTGTCCCGTTATGACACCAAAAGCTCTGCAGACCTCCTTCTTACTTCCTTTCAGTAATAGCCTTGTTCTCTCACGATCTGGATCACCCCATAGGATTTTCGCCGTCCCACCGGCTGTTTCGCTGTTCCACAGTGTTTGGGCGTAGGCGTTTGTAACCCAAGCCCTTAAATCGGACTACATCGACCAGAAAGGCTTCGCGTTAACGAAGTTTGTCGAAGGCACTTCTCTGGCCTTCTTTGGAGAGAAGTTTTACATCGCATATTACCTCACAAATGTTGCCAGCATTAGGAGGGGAAAACCACCGCTGAAAAATTTTTCTGATGGTTTCGCCAGGATTCATGCTAACCTCTGCGCTGCGGTGGCCTCCAAACTCCTAAAACTTCTCTCCAAAAAGGTGTCGCCCTGCGGCATGCCGTTCGGACTTGGCTATAAAAAGGAGGTACCTTATAATTGAGCTTAAAACTTAAATCGGACTGCACTTATTGATATGTGGGAAGTTTGCCCCTGTTCCTTAGTGGAATGTTCATGGGCAAAATTTGCAAGTTTTACTTCTCTGGCCTTCACTCGCAAATCGTCTGCCCTTTCATTCCCACTTACTCCGTTATGGCCCGGCACCCAAACGATGTCGATCCTCAGAGAAAGCGTAGATCTCCTACTTACACTCCAAGACTGTTCGTGATTTAACCGTCCTGGTTGTTATTGCCCTTATGGCCACTTTAAGTAAAGATGTTCACACTCGACGTCCTTAAACAAAGAAGAATAAGTTTTAGAACGTAACGGTACGGCTGAGCTTTGATCCCCTAACCTCCCCTTTGCCTAAATTTTCATAAACGACAGATCTCGGTAATCGGATATTGGCCTATAACTAAAAATTTGCTATTCAAATTTGAGGTGGGGTACCTGGGGGAACAGCCCCTCTCCAAAACCGAAATTAAAGGTATTTAAGAGTAGAAAACGAATCTGGTATCCACTTTTGGGACCGAGTAGTTTGGGGGCCATCCCACCCACAAAACACCCTCCAAACGGGAAATATGTACCAAAAATGGAAATTTTGGGGCACAAATGAAGGATTACTGGGGGTATTCATTTTCAGGATCAAGTGTCTGGAGGTCCGCCTTACCTCCAAATCAACCCCGAAACGAGTCTTATTTACTAACAACTGCAATATGGGACTCAAATAAAAGATATTTGAGAGTAGAGCACTAATCCTATAGCCATTTTCGGAAGCAAGTGTTTGGGTGGCCACCCCATCCCAAAAAAAATCACCCAACCGAACATATGTACCAACCACGCCTAAATGGGGCTCAAATACCTTTCATTTGGGAGTAGAGGACGAATTTGATATTCAAGTTCATAGCGAAGGGTCTGAGGGACAGTCCTACCCCCAAGCAGGACTTATTTACCGCCCATGGCAATATAGGGCTCAAATAGAAGTTATTAGAGAGTGAAACAAGGCACAGCAGAGCAAGCCCGATTCGGCTGGAAACTAGAACTAAGAGGTAGATTTTCAAAACACATCCAGAAAAGAAAGTTTTTCAAAAATCAAATTTCACCCACATAAGCCTTAAAAAAATGAACTTAACTTTTGACACAAGCATTCTGTTGAAAATAACAAAAATTTATTATGGTTGCCCAAAAAGTAATTGCGGATTTTTCATATAGTCGGCGTTGACAAATTTTTTCACAGCTTGTGACTCTGTAATTGCATTCTTTCTTCTGTCAGTTATCAGCTGTTACTTTTAGCTTGCTTTAGAAAAAAAAGTGTAAAAAAAGTATATTTGATTAAAGTTCATTCTAAGTTTTATTAAAAATGCATTTACTTTCTTTTAAAAAATCCGCAATTACTTTTTGGGCAACCCACTACATTTGCTTACCTTTTTGATTTGCTTGGGGACACTGCCCTCCAGCTGTTATTGTAATCTATTACTGCATTCTTTTGATTTTCGACCAAACTTCTGCAAATATAAAACGAATTATATTTTGTTGTCATTCTACTTTGGTAAACAAACTTTGGAAATAGTAAAAATTTGCTAAAGACCATAAAAATGGAAGAAAAAAAGTAGAAAACTAAATATTTTGCACACTTCATTTTCGTATGGCCTTTCTTGGTAGACACTTTCATTTGTATGTGTCAGTGTTTTCATTTCGTTTCTTTTTTCTTTAGCAGTTTCCCCATTGTATTTCCCAGCCGGTAGGTCTGTCCAGTTGTCAGTTTTTCCATTAAAGTCAGAATGGTCTCACATGTTCATGACCCAACCCGGCTATTCGTTGGGTAAACAATGCAGTAAACAAGCAAAATACACCTTGTCATACACACACACACTCACACATACACACTTACACCCACACACATTGTCTGGTGTCCGCTATCCCTATATCCTTGTTATACGTCCTGAAGCCAACTTCTTTTGATGCACACATCTGTAAACACTCACACATCGATACAGATACTGAGCGGCACTCCCGGATCTCGGTGTAGCCAGTGCAGAAAGGACAATAGGCCAACACACATGTTGAACATTTTGACCTTTGGCTGTAAATGCTGTTAAAACAATTGAACTCCTACGAACTATGTGCCATCACAAATGAATGAGAACTTGAAGGACTAACAAATAGTGGAGTGAGAGAGTGAAAGAAAGGGTGAATAACAGGGGAAGTAGTTGAAGCCAGAGGGGTACACTGATGGAATCCTTTGCCGAGTTGCATATTTAATGGCCTACAGCCTCACTCGTTCTTTCACAGCAAAGTAATTAAAGTTGTCCTTTTTTCCGCTACACTTTCTCCAGTGATAACTGCATTATGTCACCATACTTTTTTTTTTTTTTTGGTACTGCAATGTTGAGACATTTGGTTTTCGAGAAAATGAACTTTAACATGGGGTTTTGCAGCAAGCTTGGGTTTAAAGATCTTTTGGGTTGAGTGAAAAATTCTATGGAAGCAATCTTTGGTTTAATGGTTGGGCTTAAACAAGGTTTCAGATTTAAGAAAACAAGCTTTTAATGGGGAAAACTATTCTGCTAGGATAAAGACCAACCGAATCTACATCGAATGAGTCGAGGCGAAACTACGAAAGGAAATATTAATCGGCGGCAAAAGTCTTATCTAGACCATGTTGCGAAGTTTTGCAGCTTAGGGAAGCTTAAACAAACAATCAGTTGACACATTAATAGGATCAATGGAATCAAGCTGGATGCCGACTGAGACCTACAAAAGGAATCCCTACACAAAGACATGATGTGGACTCAGCCAATGCGGTAGGGTGAACCTATAACGGAAGTTGAGGAGAACAAATCATGCCCACGACACTAATCAGGACTCACGACAAAATCGAGTAAGTCGTGCCCTGAACCATACGGTATTTTAATGTACGAATTTGTCTAGAGATGCATAAAAATGAGAAGAACAAAAGAATGATTATTCAGACACATTTTAGAAAGGGTAATTTTTTAGCTATTATCTTATTGACAACACAGGTTTAAACAGCTCACACACGTTTCGTGGTTTGTTTAACTGTCAAATATCTTCAGTTTGGTCTATAATTTAACCATGAATCGTCTAACAAAAGAACAACGCTTGCAAATTTTTGAATTTTATTATTAAACAAGTAAAAGCGTGCTAAGTTCGGCCGGGCCGAATCTTATATACCCTCCACCATGGATCGCATTTGTCGAGTTCTTTTCCCGGCATCTACTCTTAGGCAAAAAAGGATATAAGAAAAGAGTTGCTCTGCTATTAAAACGATATCAAGATATGGTCCGGTTCGGACCACAATTAAATTATATGTTGGAGACCTGTGTAAAATTTCAGCCAATTCGTATAAGAATTGCGCCCATTGGGGCTCACGAAGTAAAATAGAGAGAACGATTTATATGGGATCTGTATCGGGCTATAGACCGATTCAGACCATAATAAACACGTTTGTTGATGGTCATGAGAGGATCCATCGTACAAAATTTCAGGCATATCGGATAATAATTGCGACCTCTAGGGGTCAAGAAGTCAAGATCCCAGATCGGTTCATATGGCAGCTATATCAGTTTATGAACCGATTTAAACCTTATTTGACACAGTTGTTGAAAGTAAAAATAAAATACGTCATGAAAAATGTCAGCCAAATCGGATAAGAATTGTGCCCTCTAGAGGCTCAAGAAGTCAAGACCCAATATCGGTTTATATGGCAGCTATATCAGGTTATGGACCGATTTAAACCATACTTGGCACTGTTGTTGGATATAATAACAAAACACGTCGTGCAAAATTTCATTTCAATCGGATAAGAATTGCGCACTCTAGAGGCTCATGAAGTCAAGACCCAAGATCGGTTTATATGGCAGCTATATCAGGTTATGGACCGATTTGAACCATACTTGGCACAGTTGTTGGATATCATAACAAAACACGTCGTGCAAAATTTCATTCTGATCGCATAAGAATTGCGTACTCTAGAGGCTCAAGAAGTCAAGACCCAAGATCGGTTTATATGGCAGCTATATCAAAACATGGACCGATATGGCCCATTTACAATACCAACTGACCTACACTAATAAGAAGTATTTGTGCAAAATTTCAAGCGGCTAGCTTTACTCCTTCGGAAGTTAGCGTGCTTTCGACAGACAGACGGACGGACGGACGGACAGACGGACGGACATGGCTAGATCGACATAAATTGTCGCGACGATCAAAATTATATATACTTTATGGGGTCTCAGACGAATATTTCGAGTAGTTACAAACAGAATGACGAAATTAGTATACCCCCCATCTTATGGTGGAGGGTATAAAAATCGTGCTCTGTTAAGAAAGGCCATCGAGCGCTTCTTCCATTTACGACGAAGCTCATTTTTGGCTTAATGGGTAAGAACAAAAGCAGAATTGTCGATTTTGGAGTTAAGATCAGCCGGAAGTATTGCAAGAGCTACCAATGCAACCAGAAAAACTAACAGTTTTGTGCGGTTTATGGGTTGGTGGCATCATTGGACCGTACTTCTTCAAAGATGATGCGAATCCTAACGTAAAAGTGAAATGATATCCCACTTTTTTTTGCATACAATGCCAGGGCTTGACTTGCATGACATGTATTTTCAACAAGGCGGTGCCACATGCCACACAGCACTCGTTACAATGGAGTTATTGAGAGGCGAGTTCGGTGAACATTTTACTTCATCTATCGGGACCTGTCGACTGGCCGCCTAGATGGTGTAATTTAACGCCTTTAAACATTTTTCTTTTGTGGGGCCATGTTAAAGCTCATGTCTATACAGAAAAGCCTGCTTCAAGGCATTGGAAGATACCATCAAAGCATTTATTGGTGAGATATCGGCAGAAATATTGGAAAGAGTATGCCAAAATTGGACTAAGCCCATGGACCATTTGAGGGGCGGTCAAAATTTGCATGAAACCTTAAATTATATGGAACATACAATCGATTCAAATAAAGTTTTAATGCATTTTTCAAATTTTTATACCCTCCACCGAAGGATGGGGGTATATTCATTTTGTCATTCCGTTTCCAACACATCGAAATATCCATTTCCGATCCTATATTTATTTTTGATCAGGGTGAAAATCTAAGACGATCTAGACATGTCCGTCCGTCTGTCTGTTGAAATCATAGTCGTCAAAAATAGAGATATTGAGCTGAAACTCTGCACAGATTCTTTTTTTGTTCATAAGGTTAAGTTCGAAGATGGGCTATATGGGACTATATCTTGATATAGCCGATTTAGGGTTTTAGGCCAATAAAAGCCACATTTATTATCCGATTTTGCTGAAATTTGGGACAGTGAGTTGTGTTAAGCCTTTCGACATCCTTCGCCAATATGGCTCAGATCAGTCCAGATATGGATATAGCCCTCACATAGACCGATCCGCCGATTTAGGGTTTTAGGCCAATAAAAGCCACATTTTTTATCCAAATTTGCTGAAATTTGGAACAGTTAGTTGTGTTAGGCCCTTCGACATCCTTCGCCAATATGGCTCAGATCAGTCCAGATATGGATATAGCTGCCATTTAGACCGATCCTCCGATTTAGGGTCTTTGGCCCATAAAATCCACATTTATTATCCGATTTTGCTGAAATTTGGGACAGTGAGTTGTGTTGGACCCTTCGACATACTTCGTCAATGTGGCTCAGATCGGTCCAGATTTGGATATATAGCATAAAATGCGCATTTATTGCCCGATGTTGCCGAAGTTTGGGACAGAGAGTTAAGTTAAGCCCCTTCATATGTCTCTCCAATTTGGTCTAGATCGAGCAAGATTTGCATATAGCTGCCATATAGACCGATATCCCGATTTAAAGTCTTGTTTTTAGATATAGCAACTAAGAAGGCCAATATTTCGTTATACACAGTTGAACAATGACTTGAACATATTCCGATATAGCTGCTATGGGGCATAAGGGGGATAAGGATTTTGACGAAAGGTGGTTTACTTATTTACCAGAGGTGGTGGGTATGCAAAGTTTGGCCCTAAAAAGAAATTGCGGATTTTTTAAAAGAAAGTAAATGCATTTTGAATAAAACTTAGAATGAACTTGAATCAAATATATAATTGCCATCTTTTTCGATAACCTTTTGCCATCTTCCTGGCAAATTTAGTATTCCACGCTCATAGAACTTCTGGCCTTTATCTGCAAAAAACTGAACCAAGTCCGATTTTATAGCCTCATCATTGCCGAAAGTTTTACCATTTAAGGAGTTCTGCAAAGATCGAAATAAATGGTAGTCTGATGGTGCAAGGTCAGGGCTATATGGTGGATGCATCAAAAGTTCTTAGCCAAGCTCACTCAGTTTTTGGCGAGTGACCAAAGAGAGTTGTCCTGGTGGAATATGACACCTTTACGATTGATCAATTCTGGTCGCTTCTCCTTGATGGCTGTATTCAAGTTGTCCAATTGTTGACAGTAAACATCCGAATTAATCGTTTGGTTCCTTGGAAGCAGCTCAAAATATACCACACCCTTCCAATCCCACCAAACAGGCAGCATAACCTTCTTTTGGTGGATATCAGCCTTTGAAGTGGTTTGAGCTGGTTCACCATGCTTGGACCATGATCGTTTTCGACTAACATTGTTGTAAACAATCCATTTTTCATCTCCAGTTATGATTCGTTTTAAAAACGGATCAAATTCATTGCGTTTAAGGTGCATATCACAAGCGTTGATTCGGTTTGTTAAATGAATTTCATTCAATACATATGGTACCCAAATATCAAGCTTTTTCACCAGTCCGAGACTTTTTATGTGATAATGAATGGTTGATTTTGGTATATTTAACTTCTCTCCCATCTGACGCCCAGTTAAATGACGATCCAATTCGATTAATGCTTTCATTTGGTCATCATCAACTTCATTTGGCCGACCTGAACGTGGCTCATCTTTACGAGAAAAATCTCCAGAACGGAATTTGCGAAACCAATTTTGACACTGTCTTCCTTTTAAGGCTTTATCACCATACACATCTCGTAACTTTTTAGCAACCTGCTCCGCGTTTTTTCCTTGACGGAAATAATAAAGTAAAATATGACGAAAATGCTCCTTTGTGGGCTCCATATTAAAATTGACGCCAAACAAACAAATGTAAACAAAATTTCGCGCACTTTTCTTCTAAAGCAAGCTTAAAGTAACAGCTGATAACTGACAGAAGAAAGAATGCAACTACAGAGTCACAAGCCGTTGAAAAAAATTTGTCAACGCCGACTATATTACTACTATATTACCGACTATTACTTTTTGGGCAAACCAATAGTATATAACTGTCCTATATACCGATCTCCCGATTTCAGTTCTTGGCCCCACAAAAGGCGAATTTATTGACCGAATTCGCTGACATTTGACACAGTGGGCCTTCCAGAGAGTGTGGAAACATCTAACCAGCTTTTTGACTGCATCAATACATTGTGCTGGGGCAAAGTGCAGCATCAAGATGTCCCTCTGTACTAGCAGCTATTCATTTGTATGGGTGGTCCATCTTCAGAGTTCTACACATGTTCGAAAATCCGCTCGTTAACCAGATCCTCCACTCGGGATAGATGATCTAGTGGAATCCTACACGATGTACTGCTGTTATAGATGATTGCATAAAGTCCGTTCATTTCGGTTGTGCTTCCTTGCCACTCTGGCGTAAAAGAGAGGCTCTTGAATTTTTTCAGCGAACATCTTCCCCTTCTGAAATGGCTGTGGCGTCCTTTTGGAAGTCCTAGTCCTCCATGGAGACTCAGGGGTGTACCTCTTCCGACTTTGTCTCTCCTACCTCTTCCGAATTTGTCTCTCACCCCAGGATACGGTCTGGAGTCTCCATTGAGAAAGGGCTGGCTTGGTCTTCCCAGAGAACTTGAAAGGGGGAACTCTTTTTCTTTCTCACTCTCTTTCTTATTTCTGGCAATGTTATGCTCTTCTGGACATTTGATTCTCTTTTCAATATCCGTAGAAGTGCTTGGAATGTCAGGCTAGCAGCATCCTGTACTTTCGACCCATTGCGCTGCCGGTGCATGCGCCTTCGTCTTGCCCGTATTTCATTGTCTTCTTGTGAACTTAGCAAAGCCCTCGCTCACTACTGCAGTCATACCGCTGACGTCATCTCCCGATTCAGTTGCGATGACTGTTTCATTGGCGTTATCGCTGTCTGAATCTGAATAGGAAAAACCAGCTTTTATCAAATGCTGGGGATGAACTGCCCATCCCTCTGGGTTATCCGTCTATTCCTCATTCGTTACGATTGTTTGTGCCGTTGTTGGGGCCTTGTCTCGACTACGGGTGACAAGGCCCCCACACTTATAGGAGGGCCGAAGAACGTGCTACGTTCTGAAGCCACCATCGCAGCTGTCTTTTGAGTACATTTTGAGTAATAGATGTAGATATCCTTTTGAGGAACGAAATGAAACAACGTCCGCTTTGCTAAACGGCTACCTTTTAATCCTATTATACTCGGCAAGGTTTTTGGTGAACATAAGAAAAAAAGTTATATCCCCATCCCTCATTGGAGGGTACATACATTTATCTTCCCCTTAAACACTAGACCTGGCATTTCCCACAACCCCAGCAGAGTTTCCTTCTCTAGCCTATAAATAAAGCCAATGTCAAGTAATAATTGACAGGCCAACCGTATACAATCATGTCCCTGATGACCCATAGCAAGCAACACATCCCTCCAGCATGCATATAGTCGAAGAGCTTTAAGTTTGCCAATTGTCATTCATGGCTGGCAATGCTGTTTGTAATTTAAGTTACTCCATTAAAAGTTTCACCTTCTTCTTTCAGGGTATTCGATTAAAATCTGCAAAGCAATTTAAAATCACCTACAACTACAATGCTGGGTAAAATCTGATTTAAACAAAAATAATTTAAATTGTTAATTTAAAAAGTGTTCCAACAATTCCCACAGTGATTATCTGGGTAAGGCCAACATCAAATCAGCGTCAGAGAAAGACAAACGCATACCAAGGGGTCATTAATCATATTTTCAAATGGAATGTAGTAGTCCTAATGATGGTCGTAGTTGTGGTGGTGGCTGTGAAGTCATTGCTACGTGACAACCAAAGTCTACTTCTCCCTCTCTCTCACTCTCTTGCTACCCATTGCAAGCTTACTATAGATGTATGTGTGGCTGTGTGTGTGGGTACGTGTGCTTTAGTCAGTGCCGGCAAGCAATTGCATTGCTGTACTACAAATATTCAATATTGAAGGAGAAAAAGAACTACACCAAATGGATAGGAGAAAGGCTGTTGCCATCGTCTACAATCAATTCCTAGGGGTAACAAATCAATTACATTGAATATTTTCTGTTGGGTCTAAAGGATGGATACTGGCAGCGTTGGTTATCCTTGAAGTTCTTGTGTATTATGAGTGCCGGCATGAAAATGAACGAAAGAATGCAGTAACAACATTCATTACCCACTGTATGTGTGTGAGAGACAGAGAGAGAGAGAGAGCAATTTTTGCAAAGTGATTCGCCAAACAGACGTGATAGCATGTGAACAGCAAGATTATGAACTTTGATAGAAATTTGATGGATTTTAGAGAATTTTTTTTTTTTGCAAGGATTTAAAAGTGAATTTAGCATTAGCCATGTCGAGTCTATTAGGGAAAAATTCTATGGAAATTGGGATCATACGAAAAGCATTGCCATCACCTTGGTAATTATTGAAACATAGAGATTTTTGCGCAAAACGAGTGATTTCCGTTAAGAGGGACTATTAAGATTGGGTTTTACCTCATGTACTTTAATTTATAAGTATTTCGCTGAAACAGAAACCAGGAAGATTAATGTGGTGCTTATATTTTCTAGCACAGTTTGACTTACTTTTGCGAATGTACTTCGCTTGGGAAAGAAAAAACCTAAGGATGATGGTCTTGTTGTAAATCCATCCAAATTCATGTTTTGAACTGTCATCGGTTGATTCGGCTCCATTCTCCAAATGAAGAGATTTTCACAGAGGTTAGCAAGTCTGCCTATGACACTGAACGCTTGCGTTTGAATATTGCCAAAAACATCGGAAACAAATTTCAGCTTTGATTATCCCCTCCTAATGCTGACAATATTTGTGAGCTACTTTGTCACGAAGGCCACCGTAGCGCAGAGATTAGCATGTCCGCCTATGACGCTGAACGCCTGGGTTCGAATCCTGACGAGACCATTAGAGAAAAATTTTCAACGTTGGTTTTCCCTCCTAATGCTGGCAACATTTGTGAGGTACTATGCCATGTACAACTTCTCTGCACAGAGGTGTCGCACTGCGGCACGCCGTTCGAACTAGGCTTTAAAAAGGAGGCCCCTTATCATTGAGCTTAAACTTGAATCGGACTTCACTCTTTGGTATGAGAAAAGTTTGCCCTTGTTCCTTAGTGGAATGTCCATGGGCAAAATTTACAATATAACAACTTCTCCCCTAATGAGGTGTCGCACTGCGGCACGACATTCGGACTTGGCTATATAAAGGAGGTCCCTTGTCATTGAGCTTAAACTTGAATCGGACAGCACTCATATGTGAGAAGTTTGCCCCTGTGCCTTAATGGAATGTTCATGGGTAAATTTGCGTTTGCATTAGTGATAAAATTTTACAGTGCGAAGATGACAACCTCCCGCCAGAAATGGTTCAGGTCGTTGTTGTTGTTGTTGTTGTTGTAGTTTATTGTATTCTATGGGTTGCCCAAAAAGTAATTGCGGATTTTTCATATAGTCGGCGTTGACAAATTTTTTCACAGCTTGCGACTCTGTAATTGCATTCTTTCTTCTGTCAGTTATCAGCAGTAACTTTTAGCTTGCTTTAGAAAAAAAGTGTAAAAAAAGTATATTTGATTAAAGCTCATTCTAAGTTTGATTAAAAATGCATTTACTTTCTTTTCAAAATCCGCAATTACTTTTTGGGCAACCCAATATCTTTCGCCTGCTTGATTCTGTTGAGTGTCAAGACCCAGGAACTCTACGACTTAGATGGGGTGCGTCCACAGGGATCTGGGTCTAAGTCGAGTGGGTCTGGCCGGGCAGTTAAACAGGGGACGTGTATCGTGCGGTCCCTCATTACAATCGGGACATACATCTTACCCGCCGGCATCAATCCTTGCACTGCAGGCATTGAGGCGACTGCATCTGCCGGAACGTAATTTAGCCAGAACTACTCTGGTTTGCCGGGGGAGGTCGATTTCTTCAGATGCAATGGGAGGCGGTCATTCTCCAAGGACTACATTCACCCGGTAGCTATTGACCGGATCTGCTATCGTGTCTGCATGAATGTTGTCTAGACCTGCTTGATATGCCGCTTGATCTAGAGGTTCTCTCTTGTAGCGCTGAATCTCACGCTCTAGTTAAACAGGTGACGTGTATCGTGGCAATCTATCCTCAAGATGATGATTTGGATATCTATCCAAAAGGTATTGTTTGGACAGCATGTAGTTATGTCTTCGCACTGGTAGGATCTTTGTCTCCTGCTGGAGGTGGTCCACATGAGAACTGAGGAAACAGCCCATCGCAGTTCGGAGGGCGGCATTCTTACAGATCTGAATATTATTTAACTGCGTGTCACAAAGTTGACGAGACCACACTGGCGCTGCATAACTTCCCACAGACCGGCCAATTGCTTTGTACGTGGTCGACAAGGTTTCTTTGTCTGTACCCCAAGTGCTGCCAGCAAGTGACTTGAGGACCTACTTTTGACTTTGTCGCGAATTGCTGTGACATGTGGGGAGAATGTGTGTAAGAGCTGTCATATGTGACGCCAAGTATTTTAGAACACTTGATGGTCAAAATCATTTCTCCATCATCTCCATCGCAGTCAGCTCAGTATTCACCTCACGCGTATTTGTAGTGAACAATGTGACTGAAGATTTGGTGGCGGATATCTTCAGATTTCTTGCAGCGAAATATGAGGCAAGTTCGATGAGGTAGATGTTCAACCTATAGAAGATGTCTTCAATGGGTGGGGGGCCTGATGCCAAGATCGTACAATCGTTTGCGATCAACGATTGTACGATCAAGTGCGATCCATGGTGGGGGTATATAAGATGTGGCCCGGCTGAGGTTATCGCGCTTTTGCTCTGTCCTAAATACGTAGTTTTGATTCGATTTTGATGAAATTTGGCAAAGTGAATTGTATAAGACCCCATGTCGGTACCGAGTATGGAGCAGATTCGACCTAATTTGAATGTAAAATCTCCAGTTTAAAACTCTAGAACCCCTAAAAGGAGCATTTATTTCCAGATTACAAATCGTTATACTTGACACCTTGGCATCTTAGCAGAGTGTGACCCGCTTTGAACCTGATTTACAGTTCAAAAGTCTAGAACCCATAAAAGGCGCATTTATTTCCAGATTTCGCTGAAGTTTTGAACAAATCGTTGTACTTGACATCTTTGAAGAATATGACCCGGTTTGGATTACTGCCATAAAGACCAAAAATCCGATTAATGTTCTTGGCCCATAACACGGAAATTTAGCACCCAATTCCTTTGATATTTGGAACACTGACACCTGAAGATTCATATCAAATGTGCTTTATATTGGATTTAGCTGCCATTTTGATCAAAATCCCTATTAAGGGTCTTAGGTTGTAAAAAGCACACTTAACACCGGATTTTGCTGAATTTTCTAACAGTACTTTACGTTGGACACATCGTACCCGTATTGAATACGGTCCAGTTCGGTCAATATTAAGAAATGGGGCCATATAGACCGAACTCCCGTTTGAGGGCCCTGAAGCCACCAATTTCGTATTTCTTAACCGATTTCACCAAAACTTTGAGGAGGGAGATGTTATAGGTCCCTTGACGTACTTGCCCGATAGGTTAGGTTGGGTTAGAATAGGAGCCTATTTTCTAAACAGACTCCCCTAAAATTTTTTAGTTCATTGTGATACCCCACAATAGCGACAGACCAGACGACTGGAGGGAATGGAACCTACGATCCCCTCACTGGTTGTTATTGTAGCCACATTTGCATGTAGAGGTGGCGATCTCGGAGCAAGCTCGTTCCGGGGCTTACAACCGATTGCCGTGGGAACCTTATGGCCATTGGTTATTTAAAGGCGCCAATAACTCGTCTTGTCGTATGGAGCATTATAGGCACTCGGTATTTAAACAAGAGCCTGAGCCATTCGGCCTCTCACTGAGACACTCCACTCGATACAGCTGATTGTCCGCGACAGCAGTTGCACCTACTACGAATGGAGCATTGCACAATCCGCAACCTGTGGACGCGCCACATATGGCAGCTATATCCAAATCTGGTCCGATCTGGGCCAAATTAAAAAGGATGTCGAGTGGCCTAACACAACTCACTGTCCCAAATTTCAGAAAAATTAGATAACAAATGTGGGTTTATGGACCTAAGACCATAAATCGGGGGATGGGTCTATATGGGGTCTATATCTAGATATAGTCTGATATAGCCCATCTGCGAAGAAAAAGGATCTGTGCAAAGTTTCAGCTCAATATCTCTATTTTTATACCCTCCACCATACGATGGGGGTATACTAATTTCGCCATTCTGTTTGTAACACCTCGAAATATGCGCCTAAGACCCCATAAAGTATATATATTCTTGATCGTCGTGACATTGTAAGTCGAACTAGCCATGTTTGTCCCTCTATCCATCCGTACGTCCGTCCGTCTGCCTGTCGAAAGCACGCTAACTTTTGAAGGAGTACAGCTTCCCCGGTTGAAATTTTGCACAAATACTTCTTATTGGTGTAGGTAGGTTGAGATTGTAAATGGGCCAAATCGGTCCATGTTTTGATATAGCTGCCATATAAACCGATCTTGGGTCTTGACTTCTTGAGCCTCTAGAGGGCGCAATTCTCATTCAATTTGACTGAAATTTTGCACATAGTATTTTGATATCACTACCAACAACTGCGCTAAGTGTGGTTCAAATCGGTTCATAACCTGGTATAGCTGGCATATAAACCGATCTTGGGTCTTGACTTCTTGAGCCTCTAGAGGGCGCAATTCTCATTCAATTTGACTGAAATTTTGCACATAGTGTTTTGATATCACTTCCAACAACTGCGCTATGTGTGGTTCAAATCGGTTCATAACCTGATATAGCTGCTATATAAACCGATCTTGGGTCTTGACTTCTTGAGCTTTTAGAAGATGCAATTCTTATCCGATTTGGCACAAATTTTGTACAACGGCTTCTCCCATGGCGTTCAACATGCGTGTGCAATATGGCCTGAATCGATCTATAGCTTGACACAGCTCCCATATAAAACAATCTCCCGATTTTGCTTCTTGAGCCTCGAATCGGACTATAACTTGATATAGCTCCTCCTCCGTCCATATTCATTACTCTTTGTTTGCCTAAAAAGAGACACTGCGCAAAGAACTCGACAGATGCGATCCATGGTTGAGGGTATATAAGATTCGGCGCGGTCAAAAGTGGATATTTCGATGTGTTGCAAACAGAATGACAAAAAAAATATACCCCCATCCTTCTGTCGTGGGTATAAAAAAGATACTCACATTTAGTTTGTTAGCTGCCTTTAATGCTTCTTTACCTTCAATAATTGAAAACCTTCCAATCAAAATTCAACAATTTCCAATGCGATACTAAAGGCTAGCATGTGTAGGTTACCATAGCTAAAGCAGCGAGCGCACTACGCACTTTAGTGTCTAAAACCTGCAGAAAAGAATCTAGGGGAAAATAAAGCTTACAAATATCCATGGCAACGACAATGAGTTTTGTCAAAAATCACCAAAAATTCTGGTTGCATGAAAACAACAACGATATGCCATCGAGCATGATATCACAATGATGCAAGATTTGAAAATGTATGCATGCGATGTGGTATAGCTACAGTTGTACCCAAGGACAACAGCTGGAACATCAATGCTTTCGCATGTAGTTAAAGACCCGTTAGCAATGTCGCATGTTTGCAGAGATAGGAAGGACAGATTGCGGCGTGGATGGATGAGAATTTTGGCTGCATGCATTAAACTGTGGTTATTGCTATCATCCTGTGTCCAGAGCCACATCGTTAAGAGCCATAGCAAAATCTCAACTTTACCATTCGGATAGCTATTCTCTTGTTCATACCTTACACCCATTATGCAGAGCCACAGAGCTATGTTTGTGAAAGCATTTAAGAAAAAAATCTCCTCAAAGATTTTGGAATAAAGAAATTAACTCAAGCAACAACATCAAGGACACAATTGCCAGGATAATAATTTCAAACAATGAACACTAATATTAGCTCTGTTGCTCCGTTAGCATATGGGGAGATGGTGGGCAAGTAGCTTAAGTGGAGTTCCATGTGTCTCATAATAGATGTGGCATCTACCCAACACTCATAAACCTAACCACCCCGAATACCCAGCAGTTACAAATGCTACTTCAAACTTTTGAAGTGTACATTGGCATGGGGGCAATTGTTGCAGTTGTTATCCATTTTTCGTGTATCTCAAGCAATTCTTGGCAGATCTCCCAATGCCGACATATCTGTGGCAATGTAGAGCCTTGTTGTGGCAACATCAGTACTTATAGCAACATCTTGGTCTGCAACCGAATATCTTCCCAAAACTTTACAGGATGAATGCATTCAGCCAATGTTGACAATTTGAAAGGTTTAGTTTTTACAAAAATTTTATGAAAATTGTATTTGAGACAAATTTTAGAAGGACAATGAAATATTAAGGACCTGTTTTAGAAAGTTAGAACATTGTGTATCAGGAAAATGAAATGTGGATAAAATTTTTAAAAAAATCGTGAAGAAATGGGATTTCTTAAGATTTCCTATAAAAATGAAATTTCGTTAAAATTTTCTAAAGAAATGTATTTTCATTCAAATTTCTTATAGAACAGAAATTTTTATAAAATTAAAGGTACTACATTTTTGATATACAAAGGGGGGAGCGGACCCTCCCCCATACCCCAATTTTCAAACACGCCAGATCTCGGAGATGGGTGCTCCGATTTAAGCGAAATTTTGTATGCCACCTTATGGTACCCCACAAAAAATTTTTTTTTTGGTAAAATTGAAGGTACTACATTTTTGATATACGAAGGGGGGAGCGGACTCTCCCCTATACCCCAATTTTCAAAAACGCCATATCTCGGAGATGCGTGCAACGATTTAAGCGAAATCTGTATGCCATCATATGGTACCCCAAAAACACCAAATTGGTACAAAATTTGCGGGTCAAATAACCTGAGGGGAAGCCCCATTCCAAAACCCACCCGGACGGACATGTTTACCGATAGGGACAATATGGGTATCAAATGAAAGGTATTTGAGAGTAAAGTACGGATTGGTATAAAAATTTCGCCCAAACTGTTCGGGGAGGTCCCCACCATCAAAAAACCCCCCTACAGGGGTCTTCCACCACTTTGGGTAACATGGGTATCAAATGAAAGGTATTTATAAGTAGAGTACAAATCTGACATATTCATTTTATTCCTTGGTGTCCGAGGGGCCTCCCCACCCCCCAAAAGCTCCCCCAGAGGGCATATTTACCAATGGGGACAATATGGATATCAAAATGAAAAATATTTTAAAGACGAGTACAAATCTGGCATAAAAATGTATTTCTTGGTGCCTAAGGGCCTCCACAACTCCCAAAACCCTCCAGCAGGGCTTATTTACCAATTAGGACAATAAGGATATCAAATGAAAGGAGTTTGGAAGTTGAGAGCGCATCTGTTATAAGAATTTGGTCCAATGGTGTCTACGGGGCCTCCCCAACCCCAAAACCCCTTAAACGGGCATGAATATCCAATGTCACAAAATTGGTATCAAATGAAAGGTCTTTGGGAGTTGACTACGAATCTGGTATACATATTTGGAATTGAGTCTGAGACCGGCCCCTGAGATATAGGGAGGGGGGCGGACCCTTCCCCTTACCCCAAAAGTACTACCCAAAAATAAAAGTGGACCGATCGGGACAACATGGGACTCAAATGAAAGGTATTAAAGAGTAGAGTACGAATTTCGTAATAAAAGTTGAGTCCAAGTACCTGGGGGGCCGCCCCAAAACCCCTTAAAATTGGTTTATTTGACGATCATGACAATATGGGACTCTAATGAAAGGTATTCGGGAGTAGATTACGAATATGGTCAGGAAGTAGGATAACATAAGCGGGCGGTCCCTCCACCAATCACTGATATATGGGACTCGGTTTGTTTGTTCCGTATAGACAGAGAAACGGCAGAACCAATATTCTCGAAATTTTCGCATATTGTGAAGCTTGGTCTGGAAGGAAACATTGGCTATATAATTTTTCGGTATCTGAAGGGGGATGGACCTTCCCCCTTATGCCAAAAACACCACCCAAAATCAAAAGTGGACCGATCGGGACAATATAGGTATCAAATGAAAGGTATTGAAGAGTAGAATAAGAACATGGCATTAAAATTTGAGCCTAAGTACCCATCGGTCCTCCCCAACCGCAAAACTCCCCCAAACAGACACATTGGACGTTCATTTCAATATGGGCCTCAAATGAAAGGTATTTGGGAGTAGATTACGAATATGGTCAGGAAGTAGGAATAGGCTTTATAATTTATTGATAACGGAACGGGGCGGACCTTCACCTTACTCCAAAACACCACCCAAAATCAAAAGTGGACCGATTATGACAATATGGGTATAAAATGAAAAGTATGCGTGAGTAGATAACGAATCTGGCATACAAATTCATGTCGAAGTATAGGGGGTCACCCCACCCCCACAAAAACGCCAAAAATGGGCACATTTGCCAATCACGGATATATGGGACTCGGTTTGTTTGATCCGTATAGACTGAAAAACGGTAGAACCAATATTCTCGAAATTTTCGCATATTGTGTAAATTGGTCTGGAAGGAAACATAGGCTATATAATTTTTCGGCATCTGAAGGGGGACGGACCCTCCCCCTTATGTCAAAAACACAACCCAAAAACAAAAGTGGACCGATCGGGACAATAAAGGTATCAAATGAATGGTATTGGAGAGTAGAATACGAACATGGCATTAAAATTTGAGCCTAAGTACCCAGCGGTGCGCCCCAACCCCAAAACTCCTCCAAACAGACATATTGGACGTTCATTTCAATATGGGCCTCAAATGAAAGGTATTTGGGAGTAGAATACGAACCTACCATACAAAATCAGATCGAAGTATAGGGGATCACCCTACCCCCCAAAATCGCCCTAAATGGGCATGGGACCTATCATGACTATATGGGACTCGAATTTTTTGTTTGTTCCGTAGAATCAAAAACGGCTAAACTCTTTTTAACAGATATATTCGAAGTTCATGTCAAAATGGGACTCAAATGAGAAGTATCAGGCAATAGATTACATATATGGTATAAAACATTTGGTCCAAGTAATGGGAAGTCGCCCGACCCCCAAGTACCCTCATGGGCATATTAGCTGACCATGTCTATATGGGACTCAAATGAAAGGTATTAGGGAGTAGATTACGAATATGATATTAAAATTTGTGTTCAGGTGGTGTTTTTCCTCCTAAAAATATGTCAAATAGCTTAATTGACCCATTATGACAATACGGGACTCAAACGATAGGTATTTGAGAGTAGAAAACGAATTTGATATCAAATTTTGGAGCCTAGTGTTTGGGGATAGGCCCTAAAGCACTTCCTAAACTGAGCTTCATATCAGACTATGGCAATATGGAGCTAAAATCAACGGCATTTGGGAGTAAAGAACGAATTTGATTTCTATTTTCAGGGAAAAGTACCGGTCACCGTCCCAGCTCCAAAACACCCTCCAAAAGATTCATATTTACCGACCACGGCAATATGGGGCTCAAATTAAAGGGTTTTGGGAGTGTAGCACGAATCTGATATCCATATTTGAGTCGAAATGTCTGAGGTGCCACCCCTTCCTAAAAAGCACTTCTCAATACACTAATTTTGATTAATTCGTTCGAATTTTTTTTTTCACTCTTACAGCCACCACAAACAAAAGATAGTTTCTATTCTTGTATTGTCTGGTGCCTCGGGGACCGCCCAAAACCCGCCAAATGGATATATAGCTCGTAACGGACTCAATAACTGCAGTTGGGAGTAAAGTAAAAATTTGCCTAAGAACCGAGCAGGGGCAAACTTCTCACACATCAATGAGTACTCTCAGATTCAGAGTGCTCTCAGATTCAGAGTTCCCTGAATCATGAGTGCTCTGCGACACGCCGTTTGGACTCGGCTATAAAGAAAGGTCCCTTATCATTGAGGTTAAGATAAGGGACCTTTTTTTATAGCCGAGTCCGAACGGCGTGTCGTAGTGAGGCAGCTCTTGGGCAGAATTTTTTCATAACCATGATTGGCATGGTAGCTCGCAAATATCGCCAGCATCAAGAGGCGATAACCACTGCTTTAAATTGTGTCCGATGTTCTCGCCGGGATTCGAACGCTGGCATTCAGCGTCATAGACTGACATATGCTACAATGACAAGATTCGATATTCACATTAAGGGCGAAGTGTCCCCACACTAAAAATATATTAAAGAGTTAAAGACGGCGCAGCGGAGCGGGCCCGGTCCAGCTAGTTTCTTATAAAAGTGAAATTTTGGTAAAATTTCTTATAAAAATGAAATTTTGATAAAATTTCTTATAAAAGTAAAATTTTGTAAAATTTCCTTGAAAAATGAAATTTTGTAAATTTTTTTTGGAAGTGAAATGTTGTTAAAATTTCCTAAAAATATGAAATTTTGATATCATTTTCCAGAGAAATAACAATTTGTTGAAATTTCCCATTAAAATTTAACAAAAGTTATGAAAATTTTCCCTTTCCTGATAAGCACTTCAGCTTTATTTGTTTAAAAAAATTGTTTTGGTTCCTCGTAAATAATATTGGCAACACTGATATGTAGTAGTCCGAAAATTTGTAACAGTTGCAGTGACAGCCACAGATTTGTATCAGTGTGTGAAAGCCGCGAGATGGGTTAATATGATAGTTGAAAAGTACATAGAAGCATAGAAATCTGTGATACATTCAAGCATTTTATGACAGGACTACGCAAAAACTTGAGATAGTCCAACTACAAAGTTTCAAAGAAGTTTATAATCGTATTTGGCATAGAGATAGCTGAAAAAGTTCAAGTCTTAATGAAGTGGATAATAACATTGCTGAAAAGGGTAACCAAATTTGTCATTATGAAAAGAATGACATGATTGAGAGGTTAGGTTAAATTGGGTTAAAAAGAGGGTGCGGATATTATAATCCACCTTTGGCCACTATGGACATACACCTAAGCCAGTAATCGTCTTGTTGTGCGCTTTAAATAATAAACAAGTAAAAGCATGCTAAGTTCGGCCGGGCCGAATCTTATATACCCTCCACCATGGATCGCATTTGTCGAGTTCTTTTCCCGGCATCTCTCAGTTGCTCTGCTATTAAAACAATATCAAGATATGGTCCGGTTCGGACCACAATTAAATTATATGTTGTAGACCTGTGTAAAATTTCAGCCAATTCGTATAAGAATTGCGCCCATTGGGGCTCACGAAGTAAAATAGAGAGAACGATTTATATGGGATCTGTATCGGGCTATAGACCGATTCAGACCATAATAAACACGTTTGTTGCTCAAGAAGTCAAGACCCAAGATCGGTTTATATGGCAGCTATATCAGGTTATGGGCCGATTTGAACCATACTTGGCACAGTAGTTGGATATAATAACAAAACACGTCGTGCAAAATTTCATTTCAATCGGATAAGAATTGCGCACTCTAGAGGCTCAAGAAGTCAAGACCCAAGATCGGTTTATATGGCAGCTATATCAGGTTAGGAACCGATTTCAACCATACTTGGCACAGTTGTTGGATATAATAACAAAACACGTCGTGCAAAATTTCATGCAAATCGGATAAGAATTGCGCACGCTAGAGGCTCAGGAAGTCAAGACCCAAGAACGGTTTATATGGCAGCTATATCAGGTTATGGACCGATTTGAACTATACTTGGCGCAGTTGTTGGATATCATAACAAAACACGTCGTGCAAAATTTCATTCCAATCGGATAAGAATTGCGCACTCTAGAGGCTCAAGAAGTCAAGACCCAAGATCGGTTTATATGGCAGCTATATCAAAACATGGACCGATGTGGCATATTTTCAATACCAACCGACCTACACTAATAAAAAGTATTTGTGCAAAATTTCAAGCGGCTAGCTTTACTCCTTCGGAAGTTAGCGTGCTTTCGACAGACGGACGGACGGACGGACAGACGGACGGACATGGCTAGATCGACATAAAATGTCGCGACGATCAAGAATATATATACTTTACAAACAGAATGACGAAATTAGTATACCCCCCATCTTATGGTGGAGGGTATAAAAAGGTTACCTTGAACAAGTAAAAAGGCGTTAAGTTCGACCCGGCCGAACTTTGGATACCCACCACCTCGGGTATATATGTAAACCACCTTTCGTCACAATCCGGTGAAAAATGCATTCCTTATGCCCCATAACAGCTATATCGAAATATGTTCCGATTTGGACCAAATATTTATAAGTACAAGTCATTGTTAAGAGGCCACCGTAGCGCAGAGGTTAGCATGTCCGCCTATGACGCTGAACGCCTGGGTTCGAATCCTGGCGAGACCATCAGAAAAAATTTTCAGCGGTGGCTTTACCCACCTAATGCTGGCAACATTTGTGAGGTAATATGCCATGTAAAACTTTTCTTCAAAGAGGTGCCGCACTGCGGCACGCCGTTCGGCCTCGGCTAAAAAAAGGAGGCACCTTATCATTGGGCTTAATCTTGAATCGGAGTGCACTCATTGATAGGTGAGAAGTTTGCCCCGGTTCTTTAGTAGAATGTTTATGGGCAGAATTTGCATTTACAAGTCATTGTTCAATTGTGTGTAACAAAATATTGGCCTTTTAAGTAGCCATATCTAACAATAAACCGATCTGAACCATATACGACACGGATGTCCTAAGGTTAACATAAGTCACGGTGTCAAATTTCGGTGAAATCGGATTATAGATGCGCTTTTTTGACTTTAAATCGAAATATCGATCTATATGGCAGCTATATCCAAATCTGGACCGATTTGGGCCAAGTCTCAGAAAAATGTCGAAGTGCTTAATCTAACTCACTGTCCCAAATTTCGGCGAAATAAGACAATAAATGCCACTTATATGGGCCCAAAACTTTAAATCGAGAGATCGGTCTATATGACAGCTATATCCAAATCTCGCTGATCTGTGCTATATTGCAGAAATATGCTAAGGGGCTTCACTTAACTCACTGTTCCAAATTTCGGCGAAATCGGACAATAAATGCGCCTTTTATGGGACCAAAGCCTCGAATCGAGAGATCGGTCTATATGGCAGCTGTATCCAAATCTGGGCCGATCTGGGCCAAATTGAAGAAGGATGACTAAGACCCCAACACAACTCACTGTCCCAAATTTTGGCAAAATCGGATAATAAATGAGCCTCTTATAGGCGCAAGACCTTAAATCGAGAAATCGGTCCATATGGGGGCTATATCCAAATCTGGATTGATCTGCGCCAAATTAAAGAAAAGTTTCGAGGAGCCTTACACAACTCACTGTCCCACATTTCAGCACAATCGGATAATAAATGTGGCTTTTATGGGCCTAAGACCCTAAATCGGCAGATCGGTCTATATGGCAGCTATATCCAAATTTGAAGGGATCTTGACCAAATTGAAGAAAAATGTCGAAGGGCCCAACACAACTCACTGTCCCCAAATTCAGTGAAATCGTACAATAAATGCGCCTTTTATGGTCCAAAACCTTAAATCAAGAGATCGGTCCATATGACAGCTATATCCAAATCTGAACCAATCTGAGCTAAATTGAAGATAGATATCGAAGGGCCTAACACAACTCACTGTCCCAATTTTCAGCAAAATCGGATAATAAATTTGGCTTTTATGGGCCTAAGACCCTAAATCGGCAGATCGGTCTATTTGGCAGCTATATCCAAATCTGGACTGATCTGGGCCAAATTGAAGAAAAATGTCAAAGAGTCTAACGCAACTCACTGTCCCAAATTTCAGCAAAATCGTATAATAAATGTGGCTTTTATGGGCCAAAGACCCTAAATCGGAGGATCGGTCTATATGGCAGCTATATTCAAATCTGGACCGATCTGGGCCAAATTGAAGGAACATTTTCCAAGAGCTTTACACAACTCACTATCCAACATTTCAACAAAATCGGAATATAAATGTGGCTTTTATGGGTCTATGACCCTAAATCGGCGGATCGGTCTATAAGGCAGCTATATCCAAATCTGGACTGATCTGGGCCAAATTGAAGAAAAATGTCAAAGAGCCTAACACAACTCACTGTCCCAAATTTCGGCAAAATTGGACAATAAATTCGCCTTTTATGGGCGCAAGACTTTAAATCGAGAAATCGGTCTATATGGCAGCTATATCCAAATCTGGACTGATCTGGGCCAAATTGAAGAAAAATGTCAAAGAGCCTAACACAACTCACTGTCTCACATTTCAGCGAAATCGGATAAAAAATGTGGCTTTTATGGGCCTTAGACCCTAAATCGGAGGATCGGTCTATATGGCAGCTATATCCAAATTTGGACGGATCTGGACCAAATTAAAGAAAAATATCGAAGGGCCTAACACAACTCACTGTCCGAAATTTCAGCAAAATCGTATAATAAATGTGGCTTTTATGGGCCTAAATCCCTAAATCGGCGGATCGGTCTATATGGGGTCTATATCAAGATATTGTCCGATATAGCCCATCTTCGAACTTAACCTGCATATAGACAAAAAGAGAATCTGTGCAAAGTTTCAGCTCAATATCTCTATTTTGAAAGACTGTAGCGATGTGTTGCAAACGGAATGACAAAATGAATATAACCCCTTCCTTCGGTGGTGGGTATAAAAACGTGTTAAGTTCGTCCGTGCCAAACATTGGATACCCACCACCATGGATAAATTAACCTTCCTTTTTTATAACAAGTCCACCACCGTAGTCATTGTGACATGTAAATTGGGGCTGGTCTGGATCATATTTGATTGAGGTCCCAAAAATTCTTATAAAGGTTACAGATTCGGGCAACAAATCCCCTTTTTATGGGATTAGGACTCTTAATCGGGAGATCGGTCTATATGGCGGGTATATAAATATAGCCTGATCTGAACCATTTTTGAGTCGGATGTCGGATGGCTTAGACCAACTTATTATTTCAAATTCCAGCTAAATTGGGTAATAATTGCGGCTTTTATGGGCTTAAGACACTAAATCGGCAGATCGGTTTGAATAGCAGTCATACAGGGTGGCTGATGAAAGCCGCTACCAAAAAAAAATGTAATAACTTTTTTTCTATTTAATAATAATAATTTAATAATTAATTTAATTAATTAATTAATTAATTTAATTAATAATAATTTAATAATTAATTTAATTTAACATGAATAAAAGAAAAATGTATTCCATACACCGAAAAAAAAATTTAGCAATATTCATCATTGTAGCAATATTCATCAGCCACCCTGTATGTTAATATGGTCCGATATGGGCCATATTCGGTTTAAATATCGGGGCCCGTATCACAACCTTCTGTTTTAAATTTCAGCGAAATCGGACAAAATATTTTCCACACAAAACAAATAATTATTGTTTCAATTGGTAATACTACATCAGCTACCCTGTAAATTTAGTATACTGTTCATCGTTCAAAATTGCTTCAATTGATTTCATTTTCCTTTTTTTAACAAATATTTAAATTTTCCTCATTTAGTAATCAATCAATTTATTGGAAAATGTTTTTTGCCCATGTTTGGTCTATTGCTTAGTGTCATTCATTGCGTCTATTAATTTGTTCACAACCTCCCCCACTTGGTCACACTCTTCAGAGCTCCAACACTTTTGCGGTTGACATTTTTATTATCTTGACAATGGCGGTACTTAAAAACTGGCGTTTTTTTTCGTTTTGTATTTTTCATACCAATGACAATATTGAAAAAACAAGTAAAAGCGTGCTAAGTTCGGCCGGGCCGAATCTTATATACCCTCCACCATGGATCGCATTTGTCAAGTTCTTTTCCCGGCATCTCTTCTTAGGCAAAAAAGGATATAAGAAAAGAGTTACTCTGCTATTAAAACGATATCAAGATATGGTCCGGTTCGGACCACAATTAAATTATATGTTGGAGGCCTGTGTAAAATTTCAGCCAATTCGTTTAAGAATTGCGCCCATTGGGGTTCACGAAGTAAAATAGAGAGAACGATTTATATGGGATCTGTATCGGGCTATAGACCGATTCAGACCATAATAAACACGTTTGTTGATGGTCATGAGAGGATCCATCGTACAAAATTTCAGGCATATCGGATAATAATTGCGACCTCTAGGGGTCAAGAAGTCAAGATCCCAGATCGGTTTATATGGCAGCTATATCAGGTTATGAACCGATTTGAACCTTATTTGACCCAGTTGTTGAAAGTAAAAATAAAATACGTCATGCAAAATTTCAGCCAAATCGGATAGGAATTGCGGCCTCTAGAAGCTCAAGAAATCAAATCCCCAGATCTGCTTATATGACAGCTATATCAGTTTATGAACCGATTTGAACAATACTTGGCACAGTTGTTGGATATCATAACGAAATACTTCGTGCAAAAATTCATTCAAATCGGATAAGAATTGTGCCCTCTAGAGGGTCAAGAAGTCAAGACCCAAGATCGGTTTATATGGTAGCTATATCAGGTTATGGACCGATTTGAACCATACTTGGCACAGTTGTTGGGTATCATAACAAAACACGTCGTGCGAAATTCCATTCCAATCGGATAAGAATTGCGCACTCTAGAGGCTCAAGAAGTCAAGACCCAAGATCGGTTTATATGGTAGCTATGTCAGGTTATGGACCGATTTGAACCATACTTGGCACTGTTGTTGGATATAATAAGAAACCAAGTCGTGCAAAATTTCATTCCAATCGGATAAGAATTGCGCACTCTAGAGGCGCAAGAAGTCAAGACCCAAGATCGGTTTATATGGCAGCTATATGAGGTTATGAACCGATTTGAACCATACTTGGCACAGTTGTTGGATATCATAACAAAACACGTTGTGCAAAATTTCATTCCGATCGGATAAGAATTGCGCACGCTAGAGGCTCAAGAAGTCAAGACCCAAGATCGGTTTATATGGCAGCTATATCAGGTTATGGACCGATTTGAACCATACTTTGCACAGTTGTTGGATATCATAGCAAAACACGTCATGCAAAATTTCATCCCAATCGGATAAGAATTGCGCACTCTACAGGCTCAAGAAGTCAAGACCCAAGATCGGTTTATATGGCAGCTATATCAAAACATGGACCGATATGGCCCATTTACAATACCAACTGACCTACATCAATAAGAAGTATTTGTGCAAAATTTCAAGCGGCTAGCTTTACTCCTTCGGAAGTTAGCGTGCTTTCGACAGACAGACGGACGGACGGACGGACGGACAGACGGACGGACATGGCTAGATCGACATAAAATGTCACGACGATCAAGAATATATATACTTTATGGGGTCTCAGACGAATATTTCGAGTAGTTACAAACAGAATGACGAAATTCGTATACCCCCCATCTTATGGTGGAGGGTATAACAACGAAAAGGCATTTGGTTGGGTAGGAGCGAATTTTGCATGCCCTGCCACTTTGAAAGTTCTCGAAAACAAATCGAATGAAAGATACGATAAATTTGTCAGTAATCCGGTTTACTATGTTTCCTAATTTTTGGACTAATTTTTAGAAACAACAGCAAATGCAGCAATTTACGATTGTAAAGTCTTTGGAAAATGTTTTAACGTCCACAGTCGCCTTGAGCTCAGAGGTTAGCATGTTCACCTTTGACGCTTAAAGCCTGGGTTTAAATCACGACGAGATCATCAGAAACATTTTTCGGCGGTGGTTATTACTTCGATTTTCGAGAGGAGAGTCTCAGTGAGGAGTCAGGTGGCACTGGCTCTTAATTAAATACTGAGTGCCAATGATACTCGAGATGACAAGGCGAGTTATTGGCGCCTTCAAATAACCAATGGCCAACATCAGCGTCTGTTCCCAGGTTATGGGCCGCTGGCGGCGAGCGTCGGATCTTGGAATAAGCGGCTCGCTACAACGAGGGATATATGTGCAATCCCACAAAACCCATGCGGTTGGGGCGCTGGACCAGTAACCTGCCCCCGGAAAACGGAGAACTACTATGAGAAACAAAGGAATAGTAAAAACGGACCCCCCCCAACGTTGACGACCCACGCAAACGAAAAAAGAACCATGATTTGCGGATCTGCACCTGGAGTGTCCGCACTCTTTATAGAGAAGGTGCAGTATACACGCTGGCGGATGTATTTATTAGAGAAGTACAAGGCAGATATTACAGCCTTACAGGAAGTGCGATGGACTGGGAATGGCGTCACTACAACACCAAACGGTGACGAACTATACCAAAGCTGCCATAACACAAGGCATGAATTTGGCTGTGAATTTGTAATTAGTCGGAGACTGAAACACCTTGTCTCTAGCTTTACTCCGGTGGATGAGAGGTTAGCCACAATCCGCATAAAAGCCAAATTCTTCCACATCAGCCTTATTTGTGCCCATGCCCCGACGGAAGACAAGGACGAGCAGACCAAAGATAATTTTTACGAGCGCCTATAGAGAGAATATGACCGCTGCCCCGCCCATGATATTAAAATCGTTCTGGGAGATTTTAATGCGAAGATAGGGAAGGAAGATATTCTTTGTCCAATAGACGGAAAGTTTAGCCTCCACGAGATTACGTCCAGTAATGGGTTGAGGTCATGTTGTCAGAATGGATGAAAAAGCTCCAGCAAAGAAGTCTTTTGAAGGCAAACACGGTGGTACACGCAAACCGGGAAGTCCAAAAGCCCGATGGAAAGGTTAAGTGTCCAGTAATGGATTTCAACATAAAAATATTCACAAAGCCACATGGCTGTCAACCGATTAAAACACGAGAAACCAAATTGATCACATTGTGATAGATGGAAGGCATCCAGCGTGTTAGATGTACGATCGATCCGTGGAGCGAATATAAATTCGGATCATTACCTTGTTGCAGCAAAGGTTCACACCCGTTTGAACATGGCGAGGAAAGTACGATTTGACACTGCACGGAAGCTGGACATTGAAAAGCTGCAAACACAACAAATAGCAGCGGCATATTCCACTCGACTGACCCAACTGCTTGATGAAAGCACTCCTTGTTCCGATGATATAATGGCGCAGTGGCAAACTAATGCCCACTCCATGGAAAATGCCGCGAAATCCGTACTTGGGTACCGGAAGCCCCCTCCAAGAAACCCATGGTACGACCAATAGAGTCGAGATGCTACTGAAGCCAAGAATGCGGCATATAGAGCAACTTTGCAATCAGTAGCAACGCTCCAGATGAAGTTGAGGTATCGGGAGAAAAGGAGAGAGGAGAAACGTCTATTCCGCAGAAAGAAAAAGGAGATGCAAAGACGTTAGTGTGAGCGAATTGAGATGTACAGGAGTCAGAATGCAGTTCGGAAATTCTACCAAAGAATTAAACATCAAACCGATGGCTTTGATGCAGGCACATCCTCCGGCAGAGACAAAGAAGGAAATCTGGTAACTGACATAGATAGTAGGCTGAGGAAATGGAAAGAACATTTTACCCAACTGCTAGTGTCCGATGTTGGCAGCGAAGAGGATACTGCAGATTTAATCCCTGATGATGGTATAGGATGTTTACCTCCAAGTCAGAATGAGGTCCAAGTAGCAGTGACCCGACTAAAGAACAACAAGGCAGCAGGAGCCGACGGTTTACCCGCTGAACTATTTAAGACCGGAGGCGACACGCTGATAAGGCGTATGCATCAGCATATCTGCTCAATCTGGCTAGAAAAACGCATAACCGATGATTGGAACTTCAGCATACTATGTCCCGTACACAAGAAAGGAGACGATTTCGAATTCAATACTTAGGAGTGATCTTCGTTAGGAAACTTAATTAGAAGCGTCACATTCAGGAGCGTGCTGAGAAGGCTCAGAAGAGTGCTGAGAAGGCTCAGAAGAGTGCTGAGAAGGCTCAGGAGCGTGCTGAGAAGAAGCCGTTGGCTCGAAATAGGGCCTGAATCCGAGGAAAGTCCACTGGATCTACAGAATCGTGATCAGACCAATACTTACTTTCGCCTCAGTAGTTTGGTGGACTGTAATGGAGAAACAGTGCAACAAAGGAACATACAAACAAGTTCAGAGAACATGTTGTTTTGGCATAGGCGGAGCTATGAGGACCACGCCCACTAGGGCACTGGAGACTATTCTAGATATTCGACCCATTTACATAAGGCGAGAATGGATTTAGGATGGGAGCAGCTCATACCTCCTAGAAGGAAGGGAAGAGGTTTCCGATCGGATACCTGAGCTGAACCTTGAAGTCGAGTGTGAGGTACTGCTGCCATCAACACAGTCTTGTATTGACGGATGGATGAAAGCTAAAGGACAAAGTGGGCCTGGGGATTTACATTGAGAACCTAGGGACTGAGATCTGTTTTAGACTGCCTGACCATAATACGGTCCTGCAGGGGGAGATCCGGGCGATCACCTAATGCGTGAAGTGGTGTGGTGCTACCTGGTATAACAACCAGGTCTGTAAGGTCACGAACAGTCTTGCAGTGTAAAGAAGAGATTAACGCCTTCTCTGGGGATGGCAAAATCCGCATCGTTTGGGTGCCGGGCCATAACGGAGTAAGGGGAAATGAAAGGGCAGACGATTTGGCGGTGAAGGCCAGAGGACTGCCGTCAATAAACTTGGTTAACCCGAAGCGTTTTGGGTTGACGCAGTCCGAGTTAAGAGGGTGGGCGAATGCGCATGTAACATTGTGGAACAGCGAAACAGTCGGTAGGACGGCAGACGGAAAATCCTATGGGTTGATCCGGATCGTGAGAGGACGAGGCTATTACAGAAAGGAAGTAAGAAGGAGGTCAGTATAGCTATTGGTATCATAACGGGGCACATAGGACTACGAGCTCAGTTATGCAAAATCGGTGCGGCAAGTGATGGCATGTGTAGTGCATGCGGGGATTCCTATGTCATTGCCCGGCTTTTGTGGGCAATAACAGACACCGGTACGTAGGTGGAGACTCGATACCAGACATTAACCAACTTAGGAGAGTGGTATGGAAAACAATGAAGGATTTTGTAAGAAGCGCGGAATTCCTAACGTAAAATTTTTCTTTTTCGACGTTACTTTTTTTGTATTTAGAGTGCACAACAATCCGTTTACAGGCTAAGGTGTATACCAATAGTGATATGGGGCGGATTAATATCTGCATCCTCTTTTCAACTTAACCTAACCAAACCTAACCTCATCGTGATGATTGGTTCACAAATGCGATCTCCACTTTGACTTCAAACAAACGATAGACGGGCAAATAGGTATGCGGACAGACGGACGTGGCTAAGCCAAATCGGGAAAAATTTTTGAGTCAACTATACATTTTATCACTTTAAATAGTGGTGAAGTTTATGTTTTTGTAATAAATTCCATATAAATGTGTATTTACTTAACCAATTTCATGCTAGAACCTAAAATATTCAACTGGAAACCTGGATAGGTTGGGAAGAAACTTCAAAACCTTTGAAAAAAATTTTGTAATCAATTTTTTAAAATTAGTTTTAGAGTCTTCAAAGAATCTTTGAATCTGTTACCAACGCCATGACAAAATGAAAATACGCACCCTTCCTATGATGAAGGTTTCCGAAAAAAAGGAACAAATAGAAAAAGTGGATGTCCTCTAAAAAAGAAGAGTGGAGAATAAGAAACAAGATAAATCATAACTCTTTCATCAACAAAATAAAAAAGAAATTTGAATGGCATTGATGCTGAGGAGTAAGTTATTCGATGATCGTCTTTCATTTTTATTTTAATGTAATTTTTTTTTTTGCAATTCTCCTTTATTGTCTTTTTGTATCGCCTTATCGCTGGGTGAGTTTGTTGTTTTTATTTAGTTCACTTCCTTGGCTTGAATTCATTTCAAATTTTCTTATTTGCTTTCCGCACTTTCCCAAATAATGGATGGAAGGAACAAAAAAAAGCAACAGCAGCAACAACGAACCAAATATTTCTTTTTCTATCGACCCTTAAATAATTCTTTCCTCGGATGTTGTCATTGTTGATATATTTCTTTTTTAGTGTTATGTCCATGAATGTATTTGAGATTTATTTTTATATATTGTATATATATTTTTACAAGTTGGTTCTAGTGCTGGTCGTATTCCTCATCTTGCGTCGTCTTTGTCACCATCACACACCAGACGTCATGCAGCCCCACCAATGCTTTGGTGCTATCAGGATTCAGTTTTCTACAATTTCTACAAACAAACGCACACACACACACACACACACACACACAGAGACACATTTTTGATTCTATGGACAAATGTTACGTAGATGACGGAAGTCCTAGTCATTATGGACAGTGGTTTAAAGAAAAAAAGGTGTTTATGTGATACCAAAGTCAGCACAAGACATTTTGATGGGCCTTATCTTGGAGGTCTTGGGTGGATCTTGGAGGTCTTGGGTGGATCTTGGAGGTCTTGGGTGGATCTTGGAGGTCTTGGGTGGATCTTGGAGGTCTTGGGTAGATCTTTGGAGGTCTTGGGTGGATCTTGGAGGTCTTGGGTGGATCTTTACTTTGAACAACTGATTTGTTGTTTTAAAACTTTTCTGAAAGACATGTTTTCCACTATTGCTGGGGTAAAGCTTGGCGCGTGTTCAGGGTCGTTACACACTTTTTACTAGTGTAGACATTTTAGAAGCGAAAACTCGGATGGTCGTAATTATATCCCTACACCACTACTGTGGTATAGGGTATTATAACTTAGTGCATTTGTTTGTAACTCCCAAAAGGAAGAGAGATAGACCCATTGATAAGTATACTGATCGACTCAGAATCACTATCTGGTTCGATTTAGTTATGTTCGCCTGCCTGTCTGTCCGTCTGTCCATCTCTCTGTCTGTCCGTCTGTCCATGTTAATTTTTGTACAAACTACAGGTCGCAATTTTCATCCGATCGTCTTCAATATTGGTATGGTAATGTTTTTCGGTCTAGAAACGAAGCCTATTGAAATTGGAAAAAATCGGTTCAGATTTGGATATAGCTCCCATATATATGTTCGTCCGATTTGCAGTAATACAGCAATAAAATGGTCATTTGTCAACCGATTCTCTCAAAATTTGGCAGGAAAGATTTTCTTATGACTTTTAATATTACGGGTGAATGTTATAGTAATCGGTTCAGATTTGGATATAGCTTCCATATATATGTTCTTCCGATTTGCAGTAATAATGCAATAAAATGGTCATCTGTTAACGGATTCTCTCGAAATTCGACGGGAAGGGTTTCCTTACGACTCTTGATGTTACTGGTGAATTTCATAGAAATCGGTTTAGATTTGGATATAGCTTCCATATATATGTTCTTCCGATTTGCAGTAATAATGCAATAAAATGGTCAATTGTTAACCGATTCTTTGGAAATTTGGCAGCAAATATTTTCTTAAGACTTTCGATGTTACTGGTGAATTTCATAGAAATCGGTTCAGATTTGGGTATAGCTCCCATATGTTCGTCCGATATGCAGTAATATTGCAATAAAATGGTCACTTGTAAACCGATTCTTTGGAAATTTGGCAGGAAGTATTTTCTTAAGACTCTCAATGTTACTGATTAATATCATAGAAACCGGTTCAAATTTGGATATAGCTCCCATATATATGTTCGTCCGATATGCAGTAATATTGCAATAAAATGGTCATTTGTCAGCAGATTCTCTGGAAATTTGAGAGGAAGGCTTTTCTTATAACTTTCGATACTACTGGTAAATTTCATAGAAATCGAAATAAGACAGGAAGGATTTCCTTACGACTCTCGATGTTACTGGTGAATTTCAAAGAAATCGGTTCAGATTTAGATATAGGTCTCATATATATTGCGTTGCCCAAAAAGTAATTGCGGATTTTTTAAAAGAAAGTAAATGCATTTTTAATAAATCTTAGAATGAACTTTAATCAAATATACTTTTTTTTCACTTTTTTTCTAAAGCAAGCTAAAAGTAACAGCTGATAACTGACAGAAGAAAGAATGCAATTACAGAGTCACAAGCTGTGAAAAAATTTGTCAACGTCGACTATATGAAAAATCCGCAATTACTTTTTGGGAAACCCATTATGTTCGTCCAATTTGCAGTAATACAGCAATAATATGATCGCTTGTTAACCGATTCTCTCGAAATTCGACAGGAAGGATTTCCTAACGACTCTCGATGTTACTGGTGAATTTCATAGAAATCGGTTCAGATTTGGATATAGCTCCCATATATATTGTAATACAAGTAACAAGTAAAGAGGCGTTTAGTTCGGCCGGACGGACTTTGGATACCACCAATTCGGGCATATATGTAAACAACCGTTCATCAAAATCCGGTAAAAATTGTATACCTTATATCCCATAGCAGTTATAATGAAATATGTTCCGCTTTGGACCAAATACTAATAAGTACAACTCATTGTTCAATTGTGTACAACAAAATATTGATCTTTTCAGTAGCTATATCTAAAAAAAATGTCGAAGAGCCTAACACAACTCACTGTCCCAAATTTCGGCGACATCGGGCAATAAATGCTCCTTTTATGGGCCTAAGACCCTAAATCAGAGGATCGGTCTATATGGCAGCTATATCCAAATCTGGACCGATGTGGAGGAAATTGACGAAGGGTGTCGAAGGGCCTAACACAACTCACAGTACCAAATTTTAGCAATATCGGATAATAAATGGGGCTTTTATGGGCCTAAGACCCTAAATCGGAGGATCGGTGAATATGGCAGCTATATCCAAATCTGGACCGATCTTGTCAAATTGACGAAGAATGTTGAAGGGCCTAACACAAATCAATAACATAAATTTCAACAAATCGGATAATAAATGTGGCTTTTATGGCCCCAAAACCTTAAATCGAGGGATCGTTCAATATGGAAGCTATATCCAAATCTAAACCGATCTGGGCTAAATTGACGAAGGATGTCGAAGGGCCTTACACAACTCACTGTCCTAAATTTCATCAAAATCGGATAATAAATGTGGCTTTTATGGGCCTAAGAACCTATATCTGAGGATCGGTCTATATGGCAGTTATATCCAAATCTGGACCGATCTGAGCCAAATTGACGAAGGATATCGAATTGCCTAACACAACTCACTGTCCCAAATTTCAGCAAATTGGGATAATAAATGTGGCTTTTATGGGCCTAAGACCCTAAATCGGCTGATCGATCTATATGGCAGCTATATCCAAATCTGGACCGATCTAAGCCAAATTGACGAAGGATGTCGAAGGGCCTAACATAACTCACTGTCCCAAATTTCAGCAAAATCGGATAATAAATGTGGCTTTTATGGGCCTAAGACCCTAAATCGGAAGATCGGTCTATATGGCAGCTATATCCAAATCTGGACCGATCGAAGCCAAATTGACGAACGATGTCAAATGGGCCAATACAACTCACTGCCCCAAATTTCAGCAATATCGAATAATAAATGTGGCTTTTATTGGCCTAAGACCCTAAATCGGAGGATAGGTCTATATGGGGGCTATATCAAGATATAGTCCGATATAGCCCATCTTCGAACTTAACCTGTTTATGGGCAAAAAAAGAATCTGTGTGAAGTTTCAGCTCTATATCTCTATTTTGAAAGACTGTAGCGTGATTTCAACAGACAGATGGACAGACGGAGGGACATGTCTAGATCTAGGGATGTCTAGATCGTCTTAGATTCTTACGCGCCATTACTTTTTGGGCAACCCAATACTTTATAGGGTCGGAAATTGATATTTCGATGTGTTGCAAACGGAATGACAAAATGAATATACCCCCATCCTTCGGTGGTGGGTATAAAAATATGGGGTCATTTGCTGTCTCTATCGGTCTACTCTTGTAGCGTCCCTGAAAAAAAAAAACCTGTATATCAGGTTGAAGACCTATGTCTACCGTACTTGATACGGTTGTTGGAAGTTTTGAGAAGAACACTACGTGCAAAATTTTAGTCAAATCGGAAAAAATACGGTTTCCAGAGGCTCAAGGCATAAAATCGGAAGATCGGTTTATATGGGAGCTATATGAGGTTATACGCCAATTTAGTTCATACGTGAAACGATCGTTAAAAGTTATAAGAGAACACAATTTCCAAAATTTCAGCCCAATCGAAAAACAATCAAAGCTTGAAGGGGCTCAAAAAGGCAAGACGAAGGACCACTTTATATGCGAACCATATCCAAATCTGAACTGGTATGGCCCATATACAATGTCCAACAAGCTACAACAACAAGAAGTATCCGTGCAATTTTTTCAATTTTTTCTTTACGCTTTGGACCGCTATCTTGATTTCGATAGACGGGCGAACGTACATGCCTAGATCGACTCAGAATGACGAGGCAATAAAAAATTTATGAATTTTAAGCGGTCGCAGATCAATATTTCGAGGTGTTACAAAGGGAATGACTAGATTAGAATACCCCCTACCTGTGGTGATGGGTATAAAAAGAATAAAGGTGTGAGTCCTTAGATCATAAATCAATAGGAAAGAAAGCAAACAAGTTTTGCAATATGACCACTATGTACAAGCATCTCCGAATCAGCCCTGGCCCTCGCCCATATGCCTTACGGTGCAGTTCGCATCCAGGCTCATATCATATTTCCTATCGAAACCATCACGCCCATTTGATGAAGCGGACACATTCCAAAAATACGTTGGCTAGATCAACCAGATCGGAGAAGAAACGTCTTCCAAAGGAAGAGAGCTCTTGCACCTGCAGAACAGTTCATAGCTACAGCAAATGGGCGCTCAACAATGAAGGCAACATCTAGAGAAAATCTTCTCGCCAATCTCTAGTCAAAAGTCAACAATTGAGCCGTCCCTTCCCCTTTCTTTTTCACTCATTGACCACACAAAATCTTTTCAACCACTGTTTGGCCACTGCAACTGCTGGTTGACACAATTGTATCCACTGCTGGGCTCCTTCACCAATCTCCTTTTCCTATCCCACAACAACGTAATCGTCATCGTAATCAAATGTAATGTTGTTTTGTGACTATTTCCGTTTGTATGGTTGTTCTTCTGGTGTGGCTGTGCCAGCACTTGTGAGATGCTATTTCTTCATCTGTGGCACGTTGCACGTTTGGGAGTTGCCGTCATGCCATGCCATGGTTGCTGCTTTAGCCAGATTCCCTGGCCTTTTGACTCACTACGTTTTTGTTTTTTTTTTTGTTATTGTACGCCCAACATTTATGACCATTACAATACAATATCGAACCTTATGAGTACATTTTTATATTATTTTACGTTACTCTCCCATTTTCTGACCCAACTGACAAGCTCAGGTCCTTTAGTTCGATTCGCCCCACTGCAATGTCTTTTGAGGGTCTATGTGAGTGTGTGTGTGTGTGTGTGTTGAGAGTGCTATGAACCAAAAACACACAGGATCTTTAGATGGCCTGGCAAACATTGTTTTCTGGGTCTAGTGATGGATAGAAGTGTGAAGAAAATGGAAATTCAGTGGCATGGGCGTAGAAATGAGATTTTCAAAGGAGGACTACTACTAATTTCCAATGAGTATTCCACTAAGGAACAGGGTATACTTCTCTCATATCAATGAGTGCAGTCCGATAGAAGTTTAGGCTTTATGATAAAGGACCTTCTTTTTTATGCTGCGACCAAACGGCTTGCGACATAGTGACACCACTTGGTAGAGAAGTTTTAACATGGCAGGTTACCTCACAAATGTAGCCAAATTATTAGTTTTGGGATAACCACCGCTACAAATTGTTTTGATGTTCACGCCGGGATTTTAATACAGGTGTTCGGCGTCACAGGCGGACATGCTAACCTCTGCGCCGTGGAGGGTGATCAGTATTTATTTCCCAATTTCGCTGATATTTGGGACAGTGAGTTGGAAAAAATCCCTTCAAAATTTGCACCGAATATGTCCTAGATCGGGACATATATTCAAAATTAAAATTGGAATCTATAAACTGCACTTTGCCATTTACTTAAATAGCTGCATGTAAATGTTGTCAAAGTCTTCGTTTCAAACGGTATATTCATAAGTTCCCGTTTTTCAACACTTTTGCGAGCATTTCGGCCTTTATACCAAGAATAACTCACAGAGCCACTGAGATTGTTTCTTCGGAATGCATGGTAAGGTTATTCTTGTACAGCATGTTTCTGTTTTTCACACCAGATGCTACAGTTTTACTTGTCTGTGTATCCATTTATCTCTACGATATCCCAATTTCATATATTTAGCCTCTAGAGGGCGCAATTAGTTTCCGATTTGACTGAAATTGATCATGGTTTTTTGGTAGATTCATAATTTAGTAATGAAATGAATAAAAGCAAGTAAAAGCGTGCTAAGTTCGCCCGGGCCTAATCTTATATACCCTCCACCATGGATCGAATTTTCGAGTTCTTTTCCCACTACTTCTTCTTGGGCAAAAAAAGGAGAAAAGAAAAGATTTTCTCTGCTATTAGAGCGATATCAAGATATGGTCCGGTTCGGACCATAATTAAATTATATGTTGGGGATCTGTGTAAAATGTCAGCCAATTCGAATAAAAATTGCGCCCTTTGGGGGCTCAAGAAGTAAAAAGAGAGATCGATTTATATGGGAGCTGTATCAGGCTATAGACCTATTCAGACTATAATAAACACGTATGTTGATGGTCATTAGAGGATCCGTAGTACAAAATTTCAGGCAAATCGCAAAATAATTGCGACCTCTAAAGGCTCAAGAAGTCAAGATCCCAGATCGGTTTATATGAAAGCTAAATCAGGTAATGGACCGATTTACACCTTATTTGGCACAGTTGTTGAAAGTCATAATAAAATACGTCAAGCAAAATTTCATTCAAATCGGATAAGAATTGCGCCCTCTAGTGGCTCAAGAAGTCAAGACCCGAGATCGGTTTATATGGCAGCTATATCAGGTTATGAACCGATTTAAAATATTCTTAGTACAGTTGTTGAAAGTCATAACAAAACACCTCGTGCAAAATTTCATTCTAATCGGATAAGAATTGCGCCCTTTAGAGGCTCAAGAATTCAAAACCCCAGAAGGGGTATCAGGTTATGAACCGATTTGAACCGTACTTGGCAAAGTTGTTGGAAGTCATAGCAAAACACTTCGTGCAAAATTTCATTCTAATCGGATAAGAATTGCGCACTCTAGAGGCTCAAGAAGTCAAGACCCAAGATTGGTTTTTGTGGCAGCTATATCAAGTTATTGACCGATTCGAACCTAGTTTAGCACAGTAGTTGTAAGTCATAGCAAAACATGTCGTGCAAAATTTTATTCCAATCGGATAAGAATTGCGCCCTCTAGAGGCTCAAGAAGTCAATACCCAAGATCGGTTTATATGGCAGCTATATCAAAACATGATCCGATTTGAACCATACTTAGCGCAGTTGTTGGAAATGATACCAAAACACCACTTGTAAAATTTTTGTTAAATCGGACGAGAATTGCGCCCTCTAGAAGCTCAAGAAGTCAAGACCCAAGATCGGTTTATATGGCAGCTATATCAAAACATGGACCAATATCGCTCATTAACAATCCCAACGGACCTACACCTATAAGAAGTATTTTTGCAAAATTTCAAGCGGACAGCTTTACTCCTTCGAAAGTTAGCGTGATTTCGACAGACGGACGGGCGGACAAGGCTAGATCGATTTAAAATGAAAATTGATCGTCATGATCAAGAACATAATAACTTTATGGGGTCTTAGACGTATATTTCGAGGAGTTACAAACAGAATGACAAAATTAGTACACCCCCATCCTATGGTGGAGTGTATAATAATGTAAAAGTGGAAGGCATTTAAGTTTATGCCCGGCTGAACTTAAGGCGCTTTTACTTGTTATTTGAGGCTCTCATTGCACTTTTCGTGTTAAAAGTCCGAAAATTGTCATTAAGGTATACCCCTCTTTGGGCCTACCACAGAGATTTGAATATGATGTGCTAGCTGCCGTGCGGAGTTTCCATGCTATTTCTCCCATCGGTCTCCTCCCCAGTTGGTGGATTGGGTAAAGGTATGACGAGTACCACAGAAATAAAACATAAAGTAAGCACAAGCAGGGGGTGTCCCTCTTGCACTGATACGAATACGAACATGATAGGTCCGTGCAATAGGGTCTGCAGCAGTTGAGCCAAAAGAAATGGCCAACGGTGGCGCTCGCAGATTTTCAGAAGATTAACCATCAAGAAAACGCGGCTTAGAGGGTTGCTGGCAGCCATGCTACTTCTCCCATCGGACGCCTCCCCAGTTGGTGGATTGAGGAAGGTGCATCAGATATGACGGGTGCCATAGAAATAAAATATGGGAGGCGAACCATAAAGTAAGCTCAAGCAGAGCGTGTCCCTCTTGCACGGATACGAAAACGATAACGATGGGTTCGTGCAATAGGGTCGACAGCGGATGAGCCAAAAGTGGCCAACGGTGGCGTTCGCTGATTTTCAGAAGATTTACCATCAAGAAAACCTGGCCTAGAGGGTCTCTGGCAGCCACTTTAGCACTAGGTACCGATGTAATGGCCCAATCCCCCATCTATCTAAAAATTACGATTACAAAAACATCAATAGGAAAAAATTGAACTGAACCCCCCGATGACGACCTATGGATTCAGAACACGGTTTATGATTGGAACATGGAACGTCTGAACTTTCACAGAAGAGTCGAGACTTCATCAAGTCTAGAACTAGATGCCAAACCAAACGATGATTTAAGAGGAGCTATAGCAAAGTTAAAAACAAGTAAAAAGGCATTAGGATCGTCCGGGCCGAACTTTGGATACCCACCACCTCGGGTATATATGTAAACCTCATTTCGTCACAATCCAGTGAAAATTGGATAATTAAGCACCCAAATTTGGCATGGACATTGAGTGGTCTGATATATATGCCACTATTCAATTTTGTAGAACAAAATATTGGTCTTTTTGGCAGATGTATCCAATTATAAACCGATCTGAACCATATTAAGATCGGATATCGTGAGGCTCAGAAAAACTCACTGTTTCAAATTTCAGCGAAATCGGGTTATAAAAAAGGCTTTTATGGGCTTCATTCCCCTTATCGACAGATCGGTCTATATGGCAGCTATATCTAAATAAAGTTCGATCTGAACCATATTTAGGTCGGATGTTGGGAGGTCTTAACCTACTCACTGTTTCAAATTTTAGCGAAATCGGGTAATAAATAAAGCTTTTATGGGCTTCAATCTCCTTATCGGCAGATCGGTCTATATGGCAGCTATATCTAAATATAGTCCGATCTGAACCATATTTAGGTCGAGTGTCAGGAGGCTAAAAAAATTGACACTGTTTTAAATTTTAGCGAAATCGGTTAAAAAATAAATCATTTATGGGCTTTAGACCCTTTATCGGCAGATCGGTCTATATGACAGCTGTAGCTAAATATAGTTCGATCTGTACCATATTTGGGGTGGATGTTAGGAAGCTTAGACCTGCGCACTATTTCAAATTTCAGCGAAATCGGATAAAAAATAACGCTTTTATGGCTTCCAGACCCTTTATCGGGAGATCAGTCTATATGGCAGCTATATCTAAATATAGTCCTATCTCATACGTCAGATGTTGGGAGGCTTAAATAACCCACCGTTTTAAACATTAGCGAAATCGGGTGATAAATAAAGGTTTTATGAGCTTCAGACCCTTCATCAGGAGATCGGTGTATATGGCAGCTATATCTAAATATGGACCGATCTAATCCATATTTCGGTTAGATGTCGGGAGGCTTAAAATAACCCACTGTTGCAAAATTTAAGCGAAATCGGGTAATAAATAAAGCTTTTATGGTCTTCAGACCCTTTATCGCCAGATCGGTTTATATGGTAGCTATATCTATATGTAGTCCGATCTGAACCATATACGGGCCAGTTGTCGGATCGGATGAAAAATAAAGTTTTTGTGGGCATTATACCCTTTTTCGGAAAATCGGTCTATATAGCAGCTATACCCAAATATGGTCCGATTTGGCCCGTTCAAGTACTTAACCAGCGTGCATCAAAAAGACGTATCTGTGCCAAATTTTAGCTCAATATCTCAATTTTTGAAGGCTCTAGAGTGATTACAACAGACAGACGGACAGACACACGGACACCATTAAATCGTCTCAGAATTTTACGACGATCCGAAATATATATACTTTGTAGGGTCGGGAATTGATATTTCGATGAGTTGAAAACGGAATGACTAAATGAATATACCCCCAATCCTACGGTAGTGGGTATAATAATGCCAAAGTAGGCCTAAAGGTGAACATAGAAAAGACGTAAATGATGAGGAACATCAAATTTGACATTAAAAATAATCATGTCATTGAAGACATTCTACTATCTGGGCAGCAAAATAACAAAGGACGGAGGATCTGAAACAGACATACACATATACTAAAAAACTAGGCTAGAAGCGCCTTTCTCAAACTCAACAAAGTTTGGGGATGCAGTGACATCTCACATAATACAACAACTTGGACAACTGCACAACTTGGAGCTCTTGGAGCTTGGAGCTCATACCAAGCGACTACCCTCAAAATCCAAGTTTTTATAAATCGCTGCCTGTGACAAATACTTCGATTTTTTGGCCAAATTGTATATCAAATGAAGAATTGCAAACAAGAAAAACATTTCCCCCATCTATGCTGAAATCCGGAAGAGGAAATGGACTTGATTGGGTCATATCCTATGCGGTCCGCGCGATGGATATGAAAGCGAGAACTGTCATAGTTTGAAACCCACAAAGACAATGAAGAAGGGAACGCCCGAAAAACATATGGATCCGCTGCTCGAAAACAGAGTGATAATCAAGCCATATATCGTGGAATCGGACTAAGACTTTGGCCAACGATACAGCTAAATGGGGAGAGCTTGTTGATGCCCTTTGTTCACATTGAACAGTTTACTATTGGCCGTATTTTATAGTAATATATTTAATACACTCCAATTGAAAATAAAGGACATATATATATACCTGATATTTGACTCCCATTTCGGTCCTCTGAGTTTTTATCCTACCGTTTGTTTTAAAGAGGGAAATCTGGGTAGTACCTTATAATTGGTTTTTGCTATATGGTGTTGTGGTCTGGTGGACGGCTCTGCAAAAGTACACCTACTGCTTAATACTTAACCGGATCCAAAGGATGGCTTGTTTGTGCATCACAGCCGCACTGAGGACGACAACATCTGATGCTCTGAACTTAATGTTACAGCTTATGCCTCTGGACATTGTGCAATGCAAATTTGCCCATGGACATTCCATTAAGGAAAAGGCACAAACTTCTCACATATCAATGAGTGCTGTCCGACTCAAGTTTTAAGATCAATAATAAGGGACCTCCATTTTATAGCCGAATCCAAATGGCGTGCTGCAGTGCCACACCTCTTTGTGGAGAAGTTTTTTCATGGCTGCCATACCAAATGGTGCAGTACCTTCCAAATATCGCCAGCATTAGGAGGGGATAACCACTGTTGAAAATTTTCATGATGTTCTCGCCAGGATTCCAACCCTGGCGTTCAGCGTCATAGGCGGACATGTTAACCTAGCCTCTACGGTGGCCTCCGGACATTGTGGTTACCCAAATTGCAGCGACCACAGCCGTGAGGTTAAGGGAGCTTTCTCATTGGTCATGTGGCGGCTACGGACAAGGTGTTATCCTTGATACCATATCCGATATTCCAGGCAGTGTGGATTACACCCTACCTGAGCCACGTTTTGATAAAAAGTACTGTACCACTATTCCTGATTTTCCTGAACAGAAGTTACATAGACTTCTATACGGATGGTTCCAAACTATACGACCAGGTGGGCTTTGGGGTGTACTCTAAAGATCTAGAACTGATCATATCGAAAAGGTTACCCGACCACTGCAGTGTGTATCAAGCGGAGATCCTTGCAATTAAGGAAGTGGTGGAATGGCTATAATATAATGGCATAACGACAATTGGCAAAAATATCTTCTCAGACAGCCATTAAATCCCTGGAGAACGTATTTCTGAACACAAAAACCGCCCTCGACTGTCACAGATCTCTCAACGAGATGGCTGAACAGTTCAAAATTCACCTGTTCTGCGTGCCGGGCCACAGAGATATCACAGGGAATTGTAAAGCGGAGCTTGCGAGACTAGGAACTACCGTACACATACCAAGGATACACATGCCAATCCCATGGCAGCCGGTTGTATGTACCGGATTGGCCCGATGGAGTTCTTCATCGGCAAGAGCTGCCGCCTCAGTGTGTAACACTCTGCTACAACAACAACTGGAATCTGTGGGTATGCCTCTAGCGACATGTAAGTTAAGTTTTCAGGACCAGGCCCGAAGGACAACGAATGATAAATGGTCTAAAAGAGGGGGCTGTGAGCATTCCAAAACTATGTGGCCTAATCTGGACTGGAAGAGGTCTATCGCTTTGCTGTCATTGGCTAGAACAGACGTCTCAGTCATTGTGTCCGTCATGGCAGGTCTCTGTCTAATCGGAAACATGCTGACAGACTGAAGGTTGCCAGCAACGACTTTTGCAGAAGCTGTGAGGACATCCAAGAAGAAGAGACTATAGAACACCTTCTGTGTGTGTGCCGCACTAGCAGTCAGAAG